>NC_034608.1:89307313-89318454 GCF_900095145.1 Mus pahari
ATTGGTGTTCTGTTGAGAAATTTTTTCCCTGTGCCCATATCTTCGAGGTTTTTCCCCACTTTCTCCTCTATCAATTTCAGTGTCTCTGGTTTTATGCAACACTACCACTCTTTATGAGGTGGGAAAGTGGGGTAGGACAAGGCTGCTGATCTTCAAAGCATCATTTTCTTGTATAGATATTTCATAGAACTGGATTATAATCATTGAAAGAAAAAGCCATTTTTAATCCAAATAAAGACATTATTTAGTACCTTTATTTTAAACTTAATTCCATCTTTGAGACTGATTGGTTGATTATTTATGTATGCATGCTCATCTGTGCGGTTGTGAATGTGTGCGTTGTCACAGCACACCTGTGGAAGCCAAAGGGCAACCTTCAATTTCGGTCCCCACCTTCCATCTTGTTTGAGACAGGGTCTCTTCAATACTTCCCACAAAGTGGCACAATCTGGTCCTCCACAACCTTGATTTTCAGTCCTTTATCCCCTCCTGCTGATGTTGTTTTAGAAGGTTCTGGAAAATTTAGAAGGCGCAGCCTAGCTGGCAGAAGTAGGTTCCTGGGAGCGGGCCTTTAAGGAATCTTGCTCTTTGATTTGTGGCTCATAGAGATGTGAACAGCCTCTGCCATCCACACCCACTGCCAAGAGTCAAGCTGTTCCAGGGGCCCTCTCTGCAAGACAGACTGAAGCTGTGAACCAAGATGAAACCTTCCACTCTTAAGTTGCTAATGTCAGGTATTTATTCATTGTATTTTGAAATTAGTGCAAGTACCCAATCCTGTTGTGGAGCTAGATGGAGCTCAAGGAGGTTAAGCACATGTCTCTTATCAAAGAGCTCAGTACTATACAGATCTAGAAATTAGTTCTTTAGTCTTAGGAGGACAAACCTCCTGCCCCTAACCTGTACTTGCTAGACTAATTCCAAGATCCCTCAGTTCAGATCGCTCATGAAAACTGCAAAGTTGCAGGCCCTGTAAGTTAAGATGAGAAAGGAAGGCCACTAAGCTGCTTTATTTTTCTGTCAGAAAGCGAATTCAATTGCAGAAATGGTACCCTCTCCATAAATGAGGATAAGAACTTAGAGAGCTAGAGGAACTTGCCCAAGGTCAGACAGGCAGTGAAGGTTAGCAACCAAAAAGCGGGCTTTGGGGACCCACAGGACAGAGAACTCAGATGATTCTTTTTTATTTTAATTTTATTTATTATTATTGGGTATGCATGATGTGCATGGGAGAGAGATCATGTGAGAGAGAGCTGTAGTACGCACACGGAGGTCAGAGAACAACTGTCAGGAGCTGATTCTCCCCTTTCACAGTGACTGAACTCAGGCTGCCAAGTTTGTACGGCAAGTGCTTTAGCCCACCAAACCATCTCCATCACCTTCAGAAGAATCTTTAATCACGCCCTACATTTCTCTTTATATACCCAAAACATGGGCAGATACCCTACTGCCCTCGTAGCATTGAGGTAAGGTCTTTGGCAGGTGCATTCCAACCCAGGGCACTGCTTCAGGGGGTACCATTTGAGCCCACAGAGGCCAATCAGGCCCCACTGAATGTATCAACAGCTGCCATCTGCAGCTGCAGAGACCCCCAAAGGGCTGGATACCTGCACATCTCAGCACTGAGAGTTGTCAGTCACCCAGGAAATGCCTGGAGGGCTTGAACTTCTGAACTTCTGGCTCACCTCTGCCTGAACCCAATTATATAGCCTCTGCTGATATTACTTTATAGTCAAGATTGTAAATACTTCCTTGGTCCCACTTTATGGCTGCTAGATAAAAACATCTGCCTGGAATGAGGCTCTGGAGGAAGGTGGCATTGTCATAACCCAGAGGAGGCAAGCTGACCAGATCCTTGGAGCCCACAAGCAAGATGTCACACTGAGGAGCCTGAGCACTGCAGTCTCAAAGCCCTCAGAGCGTCCGGCCACATGCACCATTCCAGACACCTGTCCCCCATACCCCAAGCCTTGGCTTAACACAGCATTCATTTGGGTCATATGATATGTTCATTCCACGGGCTTTGGATGAGATGCAGGTGTCCACAGCCACACACCTCACCCAGCTGAAGCTAGAACAAATTGTGCACCACCAACTCTATCCCAATAAACTCTCATGGAAATCGAAGCAGCCAGTCACGGCCTAGGAGAATCCTGGGCAGCTCTGAGAAAGACAGACCACACTTACACACACACACACACACACACACACACTTAGCAGGTCCTGTGACTGCACGTGTCAGCAATGATCCCATCTTCACCCTCAGGCCCTTGCTAGGCCCTGATCCCCAGAGGTCAATGGAAAGCTGAAAAGGAGGAAACCAAGTGTCTACAGACCATTCCTCTCTCAGAAACCATACTCACTGAGACATAAACCCACTCGTGCAGGGAAGGACAGCAGGCTAAGACTGCCCAAACCTACAGCCCAGGAGACACTCAGACACTTACATCCAGGCCTAAGCTTGGTTCTTGGTGCCCAGCTTTATCCTTGATAGTCACCAGTGTTGTTTGAGCCTGTGTGCCCTTGGCCATGGTCTTCACAATGCACAGGCAAAGGCCACCCCGTGGTAAATGCTGGTCCTGAATCCAGTCAGAATAAGCACCTTTCCATAATGACCCATAACTGTCCCTTTGGGTGCCTCCTTCTGCTTTACTTTAAACAAGTCCGCAAGCGGTATAGCTAGTTTCACGTCACCTTCTTCCCTCTGTCCTCTGGTCCAGGAGGGCTAGGATTCCCTGCCTCTCAAGACATCCCACTACCAACATCACCAGTGCCCCAACACCTGAGAATAAAGCAGTAATAAACCCAAGGACTACAGTCTGAATCATGGTTCAGCATGACTGGACAGAAGTGTCTCTACGTGGAGCTGTTTTAATCTTTTCTTGAAAATCAATAACTGCTTACTTTGAGGTGGTTTTAATTAGTGAAGCCCTGCTCAGTGTTTCACTGATAAAGTGCCCTGCTATTCATGCTAAGTGCGCCAGGCACCTGCCTGCTTTATCACTGCTGCTGTTGGTTTGAAATCCTCCTTCCTGAACCACACAGCTGGCTTCTCTGACAGAATTTCTGCTTGGAAAAGGTGCCTTCTGAGAAAATGGGCTTGCTCTCCCTATAGAAAAACCCTTACCACCACCTATGGACAAAGGGGCTTTATTCAGGGGCAGAAAGTAACCCCCCTCTAGGGCAGTGAAGTTGCCCTGCCCTCGGCTTTCCAGGCTTCCAAATGAGCCACAACTGTGAAGAACATAGAGATTTATTAAGCCCCTACTATGTACCAGCAGCAGCACACTGTTGTTACAGTGGGATCCCCTAGTCTCCAGAGATGTCCACACTACCCGTTTCCTCAGTGAAATTCCCGTGCAGAGGTCAGGGCACTCCCCAGGGTCAGAAGGTCAGTGAGCTTTGACACACTGTCTCAATGTTCTTTGTCTTCATCATGCTTTGCTGAAATCTGGGGCTTTTCCCTGCCTAGACCAGTTTCTCTCCTTTACCTTCCTGGTTTGGTCATAGGCTCACTCCTCCTCATCCTAACCCCCTCAATCCCCATCCCCACAGCCCCCACCACCCCCACCCTGCCAGCTGCCTGATTATCTTATTCCCTTTCAAGCTGCCATTGCCCACTGAGCGTTTTAGGTATAGACAGTTGGTGCTGCATGAGGATTGAATACTCAGAACCAAAGGCCACTCTATCAACCTCGGCCGTCACTGAATGGGAAAAGAAGAGAAAGGTAACTCCCTGTTAGAGGAAGAAACGATATCTGGACAAGGTAACAACATGCTTACAGATCTGGAGAAGCAAAGACCAGAGTTCAAATTTCCTTCAGCTTCTGCTCTGTGAACAGCAATTCTGAGAGTACCTGCCTCCCAGGGCTGTTGGGTCAAGTGAGAAAAGTGTTGCGGGTTGAATGTACCACCCAGTGAATGAACCTTTTTAGTGCCGGTAGCTAAAGTTAGATAAAAAGAGCAATTACCTCGTGTTCTAGATTGCTTTCTGTTGCTGTGATAAACAGAAGTCAAAGTTGGAGCATGAGGAAAGGGTTTGTTTCAGCTCGAGATTCCAGCTAACAATGTATCACTGAGAGAAGTCTGGACAGGAATTCAAGCAGAAACCAAGCGCAGCTGCCTACTGGCTTGCTCTCCAGCTCACCCATGCCCAGCTGCTTTTCTCATACAGCCCAGGCCTCCCTGTATAGGGGATGGTGATGGCCACAGTGCAACAAGCCAGTTCTTGACTAAGGCAGTTCTTCAACTGAGGTCCTTCTTCCTTGCTGACTGTAGGATGCTTCAAACTGATAAAGCTTACTACATGTCACATGTCACTCTGTTATGTCTTACCTTTTTCTCCTTCCTTACCTAACCTATTTTCTTTGAGTGAATCTTTGTACCGTTCCTACTTCACAGATGGCAAACTTAAGGTTAAGAAGTAAGCCTTGACTGACTTGCTTGTGATCTTTTGCTACATATATTATTCTGAGATAATAAGATGCCACTTTAAGATATCATGGGGACAATAGGGATGTAGCTTAGTTAGTGAAGTACTTGCCTGGCATGCATGAAGCTCTGTGTTTGATACCCTGCAGTATATAACACCAGACATGGTGGTAACCACTTATAATCTTAGAACTTGAGAGTTGAAGCAAGACCAATCTGGGATACAAGAGACGTTGTCTGAGAGATACTGAGCTCCCAGAAGTCCTTTGTGTCCTGTATTCCTCAGTGGTAACATCTTATAAAGCCAAAGCACAGTGTCACAGCCAAGATGCATTGCTACAGATAGTCGGGGTCCAGAGAAGCCATGAAGATCCCCTCACACCATCCTTTTATATACACTCATTCCCTCCATATCCAGGGATAGGGAGTGTCTGAAACACTAAATACCTACATGGAAGCCAAGCATGGCCACGTGTTCCTCTAACCTCAGCTTTGGGGTCTGAAATAAATGAATCACCAGAGCACACTGACCAACACCAAGACAAAACTATGAGCTTAACTTTTAGTGAGAATCCATGTTTCAAGGTGGAAGGCAATGTCCTCATGTGACATCAGGAAGTGCAAGCATAGACACCATATACATACACACACAAATTCTCACACACACAAACACACACAGTACACACAAAATAACAATTAATATTCTTAAAAAAATTGTTTGGAGAACTTCCTTTGTCTGTCCCTGGAAGCATCACCCTTGCTCTTTACCTGGAAAGAATGGGCTTTCCCTTCATTCCAGAAGCATACTGAATGGGACATAGGAATCTAGGCGGCATTTCCAAGGGACTCAGATCCTCAGATCCCAGAGCCCCTCCTCAGTCACCTTTCTCCCTACTTCTCATAGTCACCTGTTTAGTTCATCCATTTGTAGTTATCAGGAAACCAGAGGCCAAGAGAGAGTGTGTCTATTCCATCCTCCTGGAAGCAAACATCCTATACACGTTTTCCTAAGAGACTCTGGACTCCACCTGAGCAGTAGAGGCCCAGAGCATAGCCTTGGCTACTGAAATGTCCTTTTCTGAGGACTACCTCCTACTTTATGTTCCCCTTACTGGGAAGTCTTCAGAGGCTGTAGGCCAAAATCTCTTCTTAAGAGGAGCCCTGTTGGTGTAGCTCAAACCTTTGTAGAATGTGACCAGACACCACCCAGAAGCCCTACCTTTCCAGTCCATTAGTATGTGAGCTAACCATTTAAATATGCATGAGACCCACTTTTGAAAGGCCAGCTCTCAGTTCTTTCCTTTCGTTCATTCATTATTTAGTGAATGCAACTAACTGGGGATAACAAACTCATAACTGCCTTTTAAATTGTATTCTTATTTTGTTCCAGGCAAAGTATATCAGACATCATTTCAAATATTATAAACCTTGAACCTATTCTAGCCATTGCTACAAGAGCAAAGCTTAAATTAACAGAAACACACAACTGAACATTGTGCAAAGAACAAGACTTTGGAGCACTCAGACCTAAATAAAATGTTTTTATCAAAGCCCTCCCCTCATGGTTCAAGGATCTATGTAGAAGAGGCAGAAGATGTAGCTGCTTTTATTCTGATGCTAATTTGAGTCCCCAAAACTGTTTGTACTAGCTTCTGGAAACCTGTTAATTCTGATTGGTAAATAAAGATGCCAGCAGCCAATAGTTGGGGAGAAAAGAGAGACTGGTTTTAGGTTTCCCAGGCCTGAGAACATGGGGGATGGAGGCATGCTCAGGAGTGTACAGATAAGAAACAAGAGCCACCATGGGATAGAGAAGCAAGGAGAGTACCCTGAGGCTCTGAGCCAAGAAAATGTTGCCCAGAGAGCTGACTAATTGGAGTTAAGAGCAGCCAAGATGAAACATAGAAATTAGTAAATAGTAACCAGGAATTATCAGTGGGAGAAAGATTCTAACAGCATGGAGGTTAGGCAGTCATCCAACTATTATGCTGCGTAAGGCATATTAAAATATAAAGGGTGTGTGGGTGTGTGTGTGTGTGTGTGTGTGTGTGTGTGTGTGTTTCATCTGACAACTTAGAAAGGAACTCCATAACAGGATTTATTAATATTCCTACGACAAGAGGGGATGGATGAATCCAAGAAACAGTTTCTTCCAGACACAGCAAGAGTGATGCCCATATGAACTCACAGAGACTGTGGCAGCATGCATAAGAACTACAACAGGTTCAAGCCAAACAATGTCCCAGAACTAAAAGGGGAAGTGGTCACAAGGCCCTACTCTTCAACCAAAAAGCAATCTTTAACTGACACCCTCTGACAAATGGAAAATCAGTTTTCTCCAATGGAGTCCCACTTGATCTACCAACCTCACTCCAGGGCAGGCCCCATGCCAAGGAGGACTTTTTGCTTCCTTTTGTTTTGCTTTGGCTTTCGTTTTATTTTGCTCGTTTGTTTTGATTTTTGGTTTTGTGGTTTTGGAGGCGAATGTGTTTCTTGGGGCTTTTTTGTTTTTGTTTCTTATTTGTTGAGAGACGGAAAAGAATATAAAGTTGGGGAAGTAGGTAGGTGAGGAAATTTAGGGAATTGGAGGAGGGGAAAAAAACAGGATCAAAATATGTTATATGAAGATGATTTTTCAATAATTAAAACAAACAAAAAAAGTAAATTCTTTCTAAAGTGAAAAGGAAAAAAAAAAGTTACTCCAGTTTTAGCTGATTCTGTGAATATGCAACCCAGAGCCCTGGGAACAGGAAATGAGAGGATCATAGTGGAGTCTTAAATAATGATTCATTGGATAGCCCATTTAACACCCATTAGCATATAAACTGGAAATGCAGGACATTTCTGAGCAGTGAGGAATGGAAGCTAGCAAACAGATACTTCTTTCTTTCTGTATGAAGATGATTCTGAAATATATTCCAGAAATTCCCTGAGAACTGAATAACCAATCCTCCTAGAGACAGTCAGGCACACAGGGGAAGGGTAACACATCTCTATGCTGGCTTCCCATCCTCCACATTGATTCTCATCAATTCTTACTCTGTCTCTCTGGAATGACATTCTCAAAGAAATAAATAAGCCTTTGAGGGGACACAGACTAGGACACTGGATACCACAAGTGTCCTTACAAAGTAATTCTAAAGGATGACATTTCAAAACTACAAATAATGCCTACAATTCAGTACCAATCGCATGGCTGGCCAGAATAAGATACAGACAGAGAGATTTAGAATATGAATGGTGGTGACACTGGACCAGGCTAGTTGACTGTGGGGTAAACTAGCTTTTCTTAACCACTTGAAAGTCTTTGAAGCAACAAATTGATATGCCCAGAGCCAACTACCAGCCCACAGCAGAGGTATTCTCCACCTGTGTTTATCTGAGTGTACCCTCACTGTTTGCCGAAGAACATGCTGAAAATCAGGCCTGAAATCTAATTGTAGTCATTAAAATGTTACAGAGGACACTGGACACATAGCCTCAGTCCTTTCTGATAATAGAGACCTCAGAGAAAAATCAGTGCTACACTAAGACCCACAAAAGGAACACTTAGATGAAGTAACTTGAAAATATTGAACCCATATTCCTCTGAATATATTAGAATATAGGATACTCCCTTCCCCTTTGCAAAGGGGCAGGGCATCCCTTCACTTATAGACCCTGAAAAGAGCTTTCCTATGGCTGGTATCTACTCTCTGACACTTAATGACTACCCTGAACTGCCCCCGTTACCTTCAGATTAATAAACATACAGCAGGACAGTGAAATACATTTGCTTTTAGCAGAAATAGTATTCCCAAGGAAGGGGTTGTCAAAACTAGCTAATAATCACTCTTGTGAGACTTGATCAGTGAAAGTAGAAGAATTCAAAGGAAGAATGCATCAACATGAAGACACTCCCTTGTAATATGTCCTTGAAAGTACCCTCCATAGCCATGCTAATTCTGTGGAGATGGCTACTTAACACCCATAAATAAAGAGTTCTACAATAAAGGAGGAGACAGCTCAGTCAGCAAAGTTCTTGCCTTGAAAATATGAAAACCTAAGTTGTATTCCCAGAACCCAAGCAAAAACTTGAGTGAGATAGTATATACTCTAGTATTCATAGCAAGCCAGTGCTACGGAGACAGGCAGGCAGATCCCTTGCTAGTCAGACAGACTAGCCTACTTGGTAAGTTCTAGGCCAGAAGGAAATCCTGTCTCAAAAAAAAGGTAGACAGCATCTAAGAAATGACACCAGAGGTCCTTCTCTGGCTTCCACAAAACACACACATATGCAGAAGATGAAAGGGTGACATGAAGCTGCTAGAACTGGCTGACTTGGCACTTGGGTGATTGGGCAGAGCCTGAGAGAGGCTTATGTAAAATGAGCAAGGCCCTGGAGTGGTACCCTGTGGAATCAGAGTAGGTGCAGAGGGAGCCTGCACCTCCCAGAACATGAGGTCATCAGGCCATCCTAAGAATTGCTCTCTAAGACCATGGCCAACATCCAGTGTCTTTGCCTGGATTCTGCCAAAGGTCTGTGCATGGGCATTTTATGTGGGAATGTGGTTCCAAAAGAGATAGACAAAGATAAAGGGTATAAACAGGGAAGAAGAGAAGCCAATACAAAAACCCATCATCTTTTTGCTAAGTGTGAAAGATGTTGCTGTAGTCCTGGGATATCCAGCATCTATGAGGCAGAGAGTTAGAGAACCGGGTAGCACCTCATTGTCAAAACTCAGGTGGATGAGTTCCATAGAAGACTGCAGGCTTTGATCCAAGCTTTGCTTTAAGAGAAACCCAGACTTAGGTGTTTAATTTCAGTACTGATGAAGCCCACTAAAGCCAAATGGGCCACTCCCTCTTAAAAATACCTAAAGACACCTGAGAAAGGACTGAGGACATGCCCTCTGGTCCCATCTGGTCTTTCTCACTGCAGGATTTTTGAATGGTCAGCAATATCCCAAGATCCTCTGTCCTACATGACCCTTTGTGGTTTTCACTTGTATAGTTTACTGACAGACTTGTCACCTGTCCTAAGTTCAAAATCCATTATTATTATTATCACAGTGGTGATGGGTAATTAAGCAACAAATGTGTTCATCTCATTAAGCCAGTTTTAAATTAATTTATTTTAATGCATGTAATTAGCTAATATGATAATGTTCTCTTTCATCCAAAGACAGCCTGCAGGCTCTCCGAGCTCCGTGTGTTATGATTAATGAATTTTCACACATTGAGAAGGAAGGAATGTAGAGAGTTGCTCAAAGTCACACAGCCCTCTGTTGGGGTCACTTAGCCCATGGGAATGCCCTGCCCCTTATCTATTGATCTATTCTCCTATCCTTGCACACAAACTCTACCTAGCTTTATTATCTTTGTCCTTGCTAGCCTCCAACCTGGAAATTCCTACCCCCTTTCCTCTTTAGTTAATTTGCTTTTTTTTTTCTATAAGAAAGCATGATCAAAAACAAAGAGGGAGGAAAAGGTTTATGACTTATTTTAAGTTAGAGTCCATCATCAAGAAAAGCCTAAACAAGATTCTAGAAGTGGGAGCTGAAACAAAAACCATGGGGTCTATTATTTACTGACTTGCTCTCTGTCTTAGTTACTGTTCTATTGCAGTGAGGAGATCCAGGCCAAGGCAACTTTATAAATGAAGTATTGAAGTTGGGACTTCCTTACAGTTTCAGAGAGTTACCTCATGGCCATCATGGTGGGGATCATGACAGCACACAGGCAGGTGCTGAAGCAATAGCTGAGAACTTACATCTTATCCACTAGATGGAGACAGATAAAGAGAGCAAGATTGTGCCTGGTGTGGGCTCTTGAAACCTCAAAGCCCACTGCAATGACACTCCAACTCCACCAAGACCACACCTCCTCCAACAGGTCCACACCTCTTCCAACAAGTCCACACCTCCCCCAACAAGTCCACACCTCTTCCAACAAGTCCATACCTCTTCTAACAAGGCCACACCTCCCCTCTAACAAGGCCACACCTCCTAATTTTTTTCTAACAGTCCACTACTGGAAACCAAACATTCAAATATATGAGCCAATGGGGGCCATCCTCATTCAAACCACCACATTCTCCATAGCTTGATAACTTGTTTTCTTATACAACATAGGACCACCTGTCCAGGAGTGGCACTGCCCTCTGTGAGCTGGGCCTTCCCACACCAAACATTAATCAAGAAAATGCCTCCATACAGAAGCCCACAAACCAGTCTGATAAAGGAAATTCCTCAATTGAAGTTTCCTCTTCCTAGGTGACTCTTGTTTGTGTCAAGTCATCAAAAATTAAGTAGCACACTAACCCATATCAACTGGACATACAAACACATCACTATTAAATTGTTGGGAACAAAATAAAATAAAAGGGGGCCCGAGGGGCCCAGGGGGTCCCGGGGGAAGTTGTGGGGAAAAAGATGACCACGCCCCACCAGGGTTTCCCTATCTCTGGTCAGTCAGGCGCTTTCCACTCAGCCCCGGGTGGGCATTGCCTCTGACCCACGAGGCGGGGGGTGGGGGTGGGGGTGGAGAAGGGGCAACCCCAATGGCGACCCCCCCTGGGGCTACCTTGCTAGCACCCCAGGGTTGCAGGACAGAGGGAATAGGGAAGAGGTTCCCAACACTGACCAGAGTGCGCAGCGGGCCTTGATGGAGCAGAGCAGAGACTCTATGGTTTAAGAGCAGGGGGAAAGAGAGAAGGGAGAGAGGGGGGG
>NC_034608.1:89318559-89326486 GCF_900095145.1 Mus pahari
AGAGGAGAGGAGAGGAGAGGAGAGGAGAGGAGAGGAGAGGAGAGGAGAGGAGAGGAGACAGAAAGGGGAAAGGAGAGAGAAGACAAAGGAGTGAGAGCAAGAGAGCATGGTGGGGCTGAACACCCCCTTTTATGGTCATCACTGTTGCTAGGTAACCGGGGAGGAGTTTAGCCTGAAGGTCAGAAGCTTGGGCCATTGCTTACATGACTACTGACCATGCTTCTTTTGTGGGGGCTGTGGGAGGTGGTGCAGGGACCGGAGTTTCAGGAGCATGAGGGAATGCCTACCGTGTCATGAGGGTGAATTATCACCATTGGGGTTCAGACCTCAGCTCGACTGGAGACCAGCCTGCAATTCCCCACATTAAATCATGATCCTTCTTTCTTGTTTATCCCCACAATCTCATATTAATATTGCAGTAGAAAACAGAATAACTCAAAAAGTCCCATAAGGTTTTTAAAAATTCAAACACTAAAAAAATCTCAAAATCGCTTTCAACTATCCAATGTCTCTTAACTATAGGTTCCTGTAAAAATCAAAAAACAAGTTAAATACTCTCTTATGCCAAAATGGGAGAAACAGAGTATAAAAAGAATAACACTTAAGCAAAACCAAACCCCAACAGAGTAAACACCTGAGTGTCCAATGTCTGTCGTTGAGTCATGATCTTCTGATCTCCAGAGGGCTTGGGCAGGTCCTTCAGCTTCTCCAGCTCCATCACTCATGGCACAGGCACCTTAGCTCATGGGCTTGGGCCAGCTGCTGTCCTTGGAGGTTATCCCCTGACTCTAGCATCTCAAATATGTTGAGATCTCCGCTGCAGCTGAGATTACACTTTCACTAGTGGCCTTTCCTGGGCTCTTTGAGTACTCTGACCATGTCACATGTTGCCATCCCTCAGTTTTCTCATTATGAGCCCTTTAATCCTGGGGTCTCTACTACTACAAGTGAGGCTACAGGATCACCACACAGTGCTAAACCTCAGCTATTCTCCATGACTCCTTCAGTCTTGGATCTTTTACTCCACCAAAATCAGTATCACATAGAAGACTCACATATTTTAAGTTTTCCTGCAGCTTAAGATTCAGGCTTGGCCTTCTCTGGTCTACAATCTGTGTGTGCTAAGAAAACACTTCCAAGATTTCATCTCAGTGAAGCTGGTTTCTTTTAATCCCAGATGATTTTTTTTCAGCCCTAGCTGAAACTAACAAGCATCAACTGTCCCAGCAAAGCAAAGATTTCACTTCCTAAGATTCCTAGTCCATAACGTCATATAAATGACCATAACAGTCTTCTCTTCCCTCTTAAGTTTGATAAGCTAGGCCTCCATAATCAGTATTTCTCTCAGCATTAAGTTTCAAGGTCTGACAGAACAGCTCACTAAGCTCCATGTATTTGGTGGCTTTTCCAGCCTTAGGTCTCAACACTTCCACAGTCTTGCCTAAAACAACATGGTTAGGTATCTCACAGAAATAGTCATGCTCCTGATAACAATACCTGTTGTAGTTTTCTCTTTGTTGCTGTGCTAAAGCATTATGACAAAAGCAACTAGTGGCAGGGGACACAGAGGGTATTACATCTTATAGGATAGAGTTTAATCAAAAGAAGCAGAGCAGAAGCTCAAGGCAGGAATTAAAGCAGAGGCCATAGGGGAACACGGTTTACCTGCCTGCTCTCCCTGGCTTATTCAGCCTGCTTTCTTACTGACTTGACTATAATGTCTGATGAGGATAATTTCTCAAAAGAAGATCCCTCTTCCCAGGAGACTCTAGCTTGTGTTAAGTTGACAGAAACTAAGCAGCATAGTAGCCCACGTCACCCATCCTTCCAGACTGAGCTTATGGGTCACCTTCTACAAAAAACCTTCCAAAACATACCTCTCCCAATCAGGTTAAGTGGCTTTCCTGAGGTAGCCTACAGAATCAGAAGTAAAGTGTTTCTGTGCCATGCAAGCTTGGGGATTGAATTGAGATCCCCAGCATCCACGTAAGGCTGGGTGTGGCAGTGAGACACATCTAAAACTCCAGCTCCTATGGGGAGACAAGAGGCAGGGACAGGAAAATCACATGGAACTTGTAGGTCAGCTAGCTTAAGATACACCAAAGCAAAATAACAAAAATTACCTATCTCAAACATAGTGGAAGGACAGGAAAGGATTTATTACATATTACAGATTAGGATCCATTATCGAGGGAAACCAAGGTAGAAACTCAAGGTAGGAACCTAAAGGCAGGAACCGAAGCAGAGCCCATGGAGGATGCTGCTTACTGGCTTGTTCTCCATGGCTTGCTCGGCTTCCTTTCTTATAGAACCCAAGACCACCTCCCCAGGGGTGGCACCACCACACAGATACCATAGCACCTCTCTGCCTGTTCTCGTATCCATGAACACATACACAATTTCTGTGATAGAAAAGTCAGGTTTTGTGGCAATGGCATCAGCAAACATCATCAACCATTAGTGCACCAAACACCTCTGCACAAGATGTTTGCTCACACGTGTTGTAAATTCCATCATTTCGAATCCTCACCCCAGCAAACGGAAGTGTTTCCCATTGGTAACACTTCCAATGAAGTAAAAAGCCTAGAACAGTCAGGGAAATTCCCCTGAACACCTGCGACGACTAGGACTCGCATTTGGATGGCTCCAAAGCCTGAAGTCCTCAGCTGCTCCAGAGTCCTGGTTGTTTTGTTTTGCTTTGCTTTGCTTTTTATTTATTCTTCTCTTATATATTATGTCCCACATGCAGTTACCTCTGCCTCTCCTCCCTCCAGTCTCTCCTCTCCCACCTCCCCTTTCTCCCAGATCCAACTCCCTTCAACTTTCCTCAGTAAAGAGCAGACCTTCCAGAGACATCAGCCAAATACAACATAACAAGTTACAATGAGACCAGGCACATATCCTCACATTGAAGCTCTACAAGGCAATCCATTAGGAGAAAAAAGGGTCCCAAGGGCAGCCATAGGACTCAGAGACAGCCTCCGCTCCCAGCAAGCTACACAACCATAACATATATGCAGAGGACCTAGGTCAGACCAATAACAGGTTCTGGTCAGTTGATTCTGCGGGCCATATTCTTGTGGTGTCCTTGATGCCTCTGATTCCTCCAGTCCTTCCTTCTCCCACAGGACTCCCTGAGCTGTGCCTAATGTTTAGTTGTGGGGCTCTGCATCTGCTCTCATTCTTTGCTGGATGAATTCTGTTCTCTCTGTAGATAATTATGCTAGGCACTGGTTCCAGGATATCCTACAGGAATGACAAATTGTAGGTCAGAGGTTTTGTGTCCGGTTAGTGTCCTACTCCCTCCACTTCTAGTTACAGAAGATTCAGGCTCCTTGTCCCCCGTTGCTAGGAGTAGGCTCCTTGTCCCCCGTTGCTAGGAGTCTTCGCTAGTGTCACCCTAGTAGATTCCATGGAATTTCCATTGCACAAGGTTTCTACCTCCAATCCCAGTTGTCTCACCCAGTATTCTATCCCTCCATCCCCTTGACACCTGCTCGTCCCTGTCCCCATCCCTGCCTGCCCCAGTCCACCCTCAAATCCATTCAGTTTCCCCTTCCCAGGAAGATCTTTGCATCCTCCTCCTTAAGTTTTCCTTGTTAATTAACCTCTTGGGGTCTGTGGATTGTAGCATGGCTGTTATCCTTTACCTTCTAACTAATATCCACTTATAAGTGAGTATGTACCATGTGTGTCCTTCTGGGTCTAAGTTACCTCACTCAGGATGATTTTTCTCTACTTCCATCCATTTGCTGGTCCTAATTTCGTGCTATCATTTTTTTAATAGCTGAGTAATACTCCATTGTGTAAGTGTACATTTTTTATCCATTCTTTGGTTAAGGAACATCTAGGTTGTTTCATGTTTGGGCTATTATGGACAAAGCTGCTATGAGCATAGCTAAGCAATTGCTCTTGTGATAGGATGGAGCATCCTTTGAGTATATGTTCATGGTGGTATGGCTGGGTCTAGAGATAGATAGACTCCTAATTTTCTTAGAAACTGCCATGTTGGTTTCAAAATGACTGTACAAGTTTTCACTCCTACAAGCAGTGAAGGAATGTTCACAGTGAAGGAATATTCACCTTGCTCCACATTCTCGCCAGCATAAACTGTCACTGTGGGTTTGATCTTAACCATTCTGACAGGTGTAAGATGGAATCTCAAAGTAGTTTTGATTTGTATTTCCCTAATGGCTAAGAAGTTTGAACATTTCTTTAAGTGTTTCTCAGTCATTTGAGATTCTTCTGTTGAGAATTCCGTTTAGATCTGCACCCCATTTTTTAAATCCAACGTAATCTTTTATACACCTTGAAAGAATAATTCTCAACTTCATTTTGAAGTTTTCATATAGAAAAACAAAAAAACACAATTCTATACAATAAAAGAACATCCAGAGATATAACCATCCCTGATTTCAAGCTATACTACAGATCTGTGGTTTTAAAAATGGCAAGGTATTGGCATAAATAAAGGCATATTGGTCAATGGAATTGATTGAAGATCCAAATGTAAATCCATGTACCTATCAACACCTGACTTTTAATAAAGAAGCCAGAAGCATACAATGGAAAAAAAGAAAACACTTTCAACAAATGGTACTGATCTAACTGAATGTTGATGAAAATATTTTCCCATTCTGTCTATTGACGGTGTCTTTTGCTTTATAAGACCTTCTTTGGTTCATAAGGTTCCATTTATTAATTGTTGATTGTAGTGTCTGCAGTACTGGTGTTCTGTTCAGGAAGTTGTCTCCTATACCAATGCATTCAAGGCTATTCCTCACTTTCTCTTCTATCAGATTCAGTGTTTCTGGTTTTATGTTGATGTCTTTAATCACTGAGACTTAAACTCCACATCTGACAGAGAGCTAGTATCTAAAATATATAAAGAGCTCAATTAAATCAAATAATCCAATTAAAACCAGAGTTTTGTTTGTCTCTAACCCTGACTTTCCTCAATCTCCCAGTTCAAGCCAGCTCCCTAAGTGTCTCTGTAATGAGCGTGTACCTCACGAACCCCTGAACAAATTCAGATCCTGGAGTAAAAGGCAAAAAGACACAGTGACTGAAAGAAGAGCAGCATTGATGGATCAGGAGAATTCTGCACTGTTGGCCCTTCAAGGTAAGGTTTAAGGACATTAAAAATTACTGTAGATATGACAGTATTGTATTCTAAGGCTTAAAAAAAATTTCATTAGTTGCTAAAATGGTAGTCAACTAGTTGAATATGAGTTTTATTGCTATGGTAACTGTAAAGTCCAATGATAATAAATAAAGAGGCCCTGCCTGTGGTGGGTGCATTCTGTTGCCAATCCCCCATCAAACTCTATCTATTAGTCATTAAAAATTGGAATAGCACCCTAGACAATAATTTTTATTGCTTTACATGTAAAACATAAGGGTAGGAAATAATTTTGTCAACTGGAAAGTGTTGGTAATAATGCAGGCATATTGCTGATGCCTGAGGTCTGCATCCCTGTGAGCAGCTGAATTGGGGCTGTGCACACTGCTTAGGTAGAATTTGTTTCTCTCCTTCTCTTCTAGTGTTCTCAAGGCAAAGAAAAACTGTACTCAGAAACAAGTGGACAGCAGCTCTGTCTGTAGCTTGTGGCCTGTCTGAGAGACTGTGGTGTGTGTGTGTGTGTGTGTGTGTGTGTGTGTGTGTGTGTGTGTGTGTGTGTGTGTGGTGAGTGGGTGTGCATGTGTGTATAGAGGCCAGACATTTACACCAGGTTCCTTCTTTTATGCCTCTCTACCTTGGTTTTCTTTTCATTGTTTGAGAATTTCATACACGTACATAATGTGTTTTGATCAAATCCATTCTCCGTTCTCTTCCTCCATTCTTCTCATCTCTCTCCAAGATCATTTTTCCTCCCGATGTCATGCACTTTGATTGAACTCACTGAATCCTTAGTGTTGTCCGTTTGTGCATGGTTGCAACGTCTCTCACTGGACCTCCAACTCATCAGCTAGTTAAACTCTTCACCTCTGGAGATCCACCTGTCTCCCTCCCGGCAGCCCTCACCTCCTCCATCCTGGTACTAGATACATGCCACCACCACACCCAGCTTTTTTAAATGAAGGTGTATCTATGTTCAGATCCTCATGCCCATATAGCAGGCACTTTGCCAGCTACACCATCTCCTCATGCAAGGTTCAGTCTTCCAATAGGTAAATAAGACAATATAGATTCTATTTCACTTATGCCTCATCCCAAGAGCTACCTCTCCCTGCAAACCTGGGAGAAGAGATACACAGAAAGTGCCTAGAAACAGGCTGAGTAAACACCTTAGTTGGTAAAGATTTTGCTTAATTCTCAGGACACACATAAATAGCAGAGCATGGTTACATGTGTTTGCAATCCTAGAGTTGGGGGAGGCAAGGACAAAAAGACCCCTAGGGCTTAGCTAGTCAACCTTCCCTACTTGGTAAGCTCCAGTGCAGTGAACATCCCTGTCTCAAACAAGGTGCATGGTCCCTGAGGAATGACACCTGAACATGCACACACACACACGCTCGTGCGCACACACGCACACACCTTGAGTACATACCCTGACTTACCTGGAAGATGGACAAACCAGTGTGGAGCAGAGTTGGAGTTTATTAAATGTTTTGTCTAATTTTTTTGTTTGTTTGTTTGATTGATTGACTGACTGATTTTTAACATAGATTTAAGTACTGTGGCTCATAAAAAGAGAGACATGGATATGGGCATCTCAAAAAAGTCATGTTCCGTTGCATTATGATAACCACACAGAGATTTTGCTAAGCATTGAAGTTATCTTTAAAGGGTTGTTAAGGAATCTGAATGAGATCGCCGGGTGATTCCTATGGTGCATAGATGGAATTGTAGCTGATAAATTAGCAGTCTGATGATGAGAGTCATAAGGGAAGCTAGGACATTTTTATTGTCAACAAAAGTTAACAGTCTTGCTTGTGGGATTGTTAGAAAACATCTGAGGAAGGAACAAAGCTATACTCAAAGTCATACTCACTCGGGCCTGAAGCCTGGTTTATTGCTATTTTAACATTCTCACTGATAATATCTACATAAAATGAACACAGTCTGTATCAGTAGTCATCAAAGTAAGTTGATTGTGCTAGAATTCTTGATTCTCAACGGCAAGAGCGTCCCATCAGATTCAGGGTGGAGGATGGTGGAGGATGCTGCTTTCCATCTTGTGGTCTTTACATTTGCTGTGTCTTTCTAATCCTGCTTTATTCTACCTGTGAATGGACAGAGAACAAAGGTTCAGAGAGTACACAGGAGAGTCAGGATATTGGTATCAAATAAAGACAAGGCTTTTTATAGAAGAAAATTCTGGAAAGTATCTATGTATTTAACAACTAGAGCACATTAGGACTGTAACAAGAGATGTTTGTTGGGCAAAGTGACAAGAATCCTAGCAGGAATGAAGTGAGGGAGGCCAGACAGAATAAGGGGTAGGACCATAATGGGGAATCCCTTTTATGCCAAACTCAGCCTTCTGATGGTTAACCCATGCTCCTGATAACTTCTCTACTCTCTTGATGGTCATCTCACCTCTTGATTACCAGCTCATGAGGTAATATAAGCCACTTCTAAAAGGTATATGCTTGGGGAAGAGAAAGCCAAGGGACTGTGGCTGATGATTTTTTAAACATAGGTGAAACCTAAGTTAATTTTAAAGATTCAAGAGGAAAAATGTGAGGGAGGGTACTAAAGAAAAAGTCAGGCATGAGCTGGGATAATTGGAGTGTCAGGAAGCAAAAAGTTGAGTGTGCCCCTGTGATGGTTTGTATATTCTTGGGCCAGGGAGTGGTACCATTTGGAGGTGTGGCCTTGTTGGAATAGGTGTGACCTGGTTGGAGTAGGTGTGTTACTGTAGGTGTGGGCTTAAGATCCTCACCCTAGTTGCCCAGAAATGAGTCTTCTACTAGCAGCCTT
>NC_034608.1:89326500-89337034 GCF_900095145.1 Mus pahari
CCAGACACTGAAACAAGAAGCTGTAACATTGAAATTGCCTTGGAGACTCAAAGATGTTAAAGATGCCAGAGCCANGGGATACATGCTGAGGAAAGCTGCTAACAGGGAGTGGAACCAGCCCAGGAGAAAGAAGTTTGTTGCATTCAACAAAGATGACAAAGGAGTGGAGATCTGAAGACTGCTTTGACATCAGCCNTGGAGATGCAGAGTTTGGAATTTGCCCAGCTGGTTTCCTGTCTTTCTTTGAGGATTACAGTTAAGTGATTGGATGGATCTCAGAAGAGAACTTGAACTTTGGACTTTCAACATTGTTGAGACTGCTATAAACTATGAGGACTTTGAAAGGTGGACTAAATGCATTTTAGATTATGCTATGTTTAAGTATGGCCCCCACAGACTCAAGTTATTAAGGAAGTGGGCATCTATCAAAAAAGTGGGCTAGTCATCACAAGCATATTCTTGTAATTAAGAGAGTGGGTAGGCTACAGTGAGGACGAGCTGAGCACTGTGAGAATGAGATTTCTGTCATGAGAATGCATGGACTAGGCATCACAAGACTGAGTTAGATAGAAAATGTGTCCCCACTATACTCTTGCTCCCTCCCATGATATTACCCTTCTGGTCAGCATGATTGTCTTCAATAGCTGTGGTCCCTTGGCCCTGAGCCTCCTAGACTTCAGACCTGTACCAAATAAATGCCCTTATCAATTACACTGTTCTATCATAGCAGCAGGAAAGAGGAGCCAGGGTTCTTATACGTCCTTCCTTTGCACCCTAGGAGCTCTGTTGTCTTCAACATGCCTGACACCCATAACTGAAGGGTTTCAGGGTCTTTAAAGGGACATATTCTGTGCACAAGGAAAGTTCAACTAGGAAAAATGTAACCAACAGGCCTGAAAGAACTCCACAAAAGACCCATCATGTGGCTCTCCACAGAGAAGATGCTCTCAAGGAGCCTTGAGGTCACTCTTTGCCATTGCAACACCTTCACCCACAGAAGTCTTAAGGCTCCTCACCTCTAGCTCAAAGCTCAGGTACATCTCAAGATTCATACATATTCACTTGGAAATTCAACCGTCAGTCAGCCTCTGAGGCCCTCAAAACTGTGTGTCCCCTCTATGGCATGGCATTGACTTTGCTCTCAACCTAACACATTTACATTAAATGTAATCCCTGCCCTGCCTTTGTTCCATAAAGGACTGGCAATAATGTACCAAGATATATATAAGACACTAAGATCAAAGAGCTAGAGAACCAAGCAAGTAGGTAATAAAATTGACTGGTGATGTAGCTCAGGGGCAGGATGATTACCTAGCATAGTCAAGATCCTGGGTTGAATCCCTAGCACCACAAGATAACAAATTTAACAAAGAGAAATTAAAGAAATAGAGTCTATGTCTAACTTTTAAAGATAGACTCAAGTCTCAGTCAATGGCCATGAAGAAAGTCACCCATCTGAATCTCAGCTTCCCACTGACTAAAGGAAAGAAATACATCTAGCTCACAAGGGCCAGACCATCAAGGTCCAGGGCTCCATTTGCAAGATCCCCTTCTAGAAGATTCAATGAAAGCTTGGGAGGTAGCTCAGTGGGTAAAAGGCTTGCCTCAGAAACATGAGGACCTGAGTTCCATCCCCAGAGCCCATGTGAAATAGTGTTGTGTGCTTGTAATCCCAGCACCTGGAAAGTAAAGACAAGTAGATCCCTGGGATGTACTGGCAGCCAGTCTAACCAATCCAGAAGGTTCCAAGCCAGTGAAAGAACCCAACTCAAAAACAAGATGAATTGTGCCTAAGTAACCACACCTGAGATCATCCTCTGGCTTCCACATGTGTGCATACACATGTGCACCTATTCCCAAATGTACACAAAGAAGTTGAAGTCACAACAGCGAAAAGAGAATGTGGTATATAGATTTTTTTTTGCCTTCTATTCCTGACATTCTAATCTATCAGAGGTAAAAGTAGGTCTACTTGTCACAGGGCCAATTGGAACCACCAATTTCTCTCTTCCAGAATGTTCTAAGACATGAGACACAGGTACAGAGGCCATTGCAAGAACATCTAGTGTAACTGAGGACAGTGGTCCCTGGTGTGGTAAGAGGTTGGAATCTGGTGGAGCCAGAACACCTTATTGAGGCTTAAAGATAGTAACCTCATGGCTACACAGCTAGTCAGTGGCAAAGTGAGATCTCTGTAGGCCTAGAGCAGAAATCAGCCGAGCTTAAGAGCCAGGCTGAGGATTCCATTGCAGTCAGCCTCTCCCTTCTCCAGCCTGCGATCCGAGATCCAGGCACCAAAATGCTATGGGAGGAGAAAGAGCATCATGCTGTCCTATGATCATGGAAGTAGAATTTGTGCCCTCATACAAAATGCAAGCAACCTTCTAGGCTAGACAGGAGCCTGTGGGAGGCTGACAAAAGCAGGGGTGGATACCACTGGAAATCCTTCCTTCTGTCTTCCTGGCAGAGCTGGTGTTGTTCCCAAGCCTATTATAGGCTAGTAGATAAGAGAGGAAAAAAAATCATTCTGGATGATTCCCACAGGCCACACTCTCCAGCTCCTATGGAGCCCATGGAGGCCTGGCTTCTGCCGGTGTCCCACTCACCCCTGCCTTCTGGGCAGACAGGGAGCTCCTTGGAAGCCAAGTTCCTGAGCAGGTATTGGCAGAGTGTGAAGGGGCTATAAAACGATCAGAGCCAGCATGTCCTGCCTGTAACAGGGCGGGTTAGTGTAATTTCACAGTGATAAGGGTGGCCTGCAGCTGTGGGAAAGATAGGTGGTCCCATAAAACCCGGTCACCAGCAGGGCATGGGGTGAAAAGGTAGAAGGAGGAGGCAGATCACCCTCACCTAAAGAAGTCCGTGACTAGGGTCCACACCTGGTTGGTGAGTCAGGGCACAGACACCCAGGATACCAGGACCTGCTCCTGTTCCAACATTGGGGCTCCAACCAGACCTAGAGAAGGCAGCTGGGTATGGGTATTCTGGTCAGCCCACTTCCATCAAAGCTGAAGTAGGCAATGAGCTGGAAACTGACTTGACCTCTATGGAGCCATCTGTATCTATGATTGTGCATCCCAACTCATTCTCAGAACCCAGGATCCCTCTTCCTTCGCCATCTAGCACAGGTCTCTTCAACCTGTGCCAGCTCTGGCTGGATATGCCCTGTGGTCAGTCAGTTTGAACATGTCAC
This sequence comes from Mus pahari, assembly GCF_900095145.1. Classification (NCBI taxonomy): domain Eukaryota; kingdom Metazoa; phylum Chordata; class Mammalia; order Rodentia; family Muridae; genus Mus; species Mus pahari. The sequence continues at coordinate 89,329,694 of NC_034608.1, forward strand.
TCACAATCAGCTCTGGAAAAACAGTCCCTCAAAGAAAGGCCTGTCTGTGCTGAAACACAGGGTACCAGCTAAGAGACAGTCCTCATTCAGTGAGCCCTGGGGAATGGCACTTTACTCCAATCCGTGGAGGTGGCTGGTACCCCTGAGCCTAGGGGGGAACCAGGTGGAAATAAGTCATTTGCCAAACTTCCTACAAGGTATACAGAGAAAATACTTAGTTGACTGCTAAGAATGAAGAAACACAGCCCAAACTCGGCCATCATGAAAGAGAGAACTCCTTGACCTGTTTGTTACAGTGCCTGCATACAACTTGGATGTTGGTACCACAGGACTAAGGCCCAGGATATGAACAGATAGACGAAGATCTTGACCAGAAACTGATGCCTGCTGAGCTGACAGTTCTTTGTGTTTCAGAATGTGTTCTTGGCTGTGACTGCCACCTCCTGGTTATCAGTTTCCATCTCTGCAGAATCGGGGGTGATTCAGCTGCCCTCTGACTCTGTGGTTCTCATAAACAAATGGGCAAGGAGGAGCAGAGGGGCTAAGTCAGGTTCTCTGCTCACGGGGTTCCTGAGAGAGCACAGGAGTAGGAGGACTCAGGCCAAACAGGGCAGCAGTGTACATTTGTCCAAGTTCTGCACTGTACAGAAGTGTTCATCTAGGGACAGGCTGAGGTCTTCCTGAAGCAGGCTCATGCACCTACTCATGTGCACTCATGTGTAAGCGACAACTCTGAGCTCACACTCAAAACCTAGCTCCATGACTTCAAGCAATGGGGAGAGCTGCACTTCGAGATCTTCAAATCAGAAATGGGCTCACCACTGCTTCCCAGCAGAAGTGATGCTCAGTGGATTGAGAATGTCTTTCTTCAGGGCAGAGCAGAGACACTAGCTCACAGCAGGTTCCCAGCAAGAGTTTTCTCCCACTTCCCCCAGTCCAGATTTCTCCTGCCCAAGATTCACTGTTGAGCATGGCTGCCTGTCACCCAGGAATTCTGCTCTTTGAGACCATCCATGGATGGAACCTCTCTTCACCATGCACAACTCCTAATAGGATTGTCCCAGTATTCCATTCTAACCCTAAAATGCACACTCTGGGCAGTACGTTTGACCTCTGCTAGTCCCGAGCACTGAGGACCAGATAAAAATTGAGGTGAACATGTCACAGAATAGCTACATGTGTGGATTTTCATTTTGAAAGTGAACTCAGGTATTTTCAGCAGATGCCTGTCTGCTGGTCTACATCACCTCTCTCCTCTTGGCTCTTCCACACCTTACTTGAGAAACAGCATAACTAAAGAGTAGATAGGGTCCCATTTACTTACCATCAGCGACCCGTTAAGGATTCTTTACGTGCTATTTGATTGCATGTATTGTATTCGCCTACACTCTCCAAGAATGCTCTGAGCATTCCAACCAATGCTTTTCATTGGTTGACTGGTTAGCTGGTTCATTGAAACAGGGTCTCATTCTATAGCTTACCATGAAGTCCAAGCAGCCTTGAAACTTGTGGCAATCCTTCTGTCTCAGCCTCTCAAGTATGAATACAGGTGGAGCCACCACACCCAGCTCAGTTAATTTCTTTTATTAGTCATGCTTGGGTTGCTTTCAAATCTTTACCATTACAAGCTCTTTGCCCCTGAGAATTTAGAAGACAAGAGTCATTCTAGAAAGGAGGGGGGGGGGCTGGAGAGATGACTCAGCGGTTAAGAGCACTGACTGCTCTTCCGAAGGTCCAGAGTTCAAATCCCAGCAACCACATGGTGGCTCACAGCCATCTGTAATGAGATGTGACGCCCTCTTCTGCTGTGTGTGAAGACAGCTACAGTGTACTTACATATAATAAGTGAATAAATCTTATAAAAGGAAAAGATAAGAAAGAAAAGTGTGGGGCTGCTTTGTCTGCAAATTGAGTGGTTCTCCATTGTCTAGGAAACTAATGCATTCTTTTAACTGGCTGTTTCCAGTGTGTTGTAGGACAGGGAGCTGACAGACACTGGCCACCCTGCTGAGGAGCTCAGATTCTCCTGGCAGTGATGGGGGACTATAGTGAAGGCAAATAAGAAAATCAAAAATAAATATAATCGCATCTAAAACCTGGCAATCTGGGCACTAGCCTGGGGTTTTGAGCTGAGAAAAACAGTCAGGCTGTCTGTTTTATGCCCCAGTACAGGGGAACACCAGGGCCAAGAAGCTGGAGTGGGTGGGTTGGGGAGCAGGGCTGGGGGAAGGTACAGGGAGCTTTGGGGATAGCATTTGAAATGTAAATGAAGAAAATATCTAAGAAAAAAAAGAAACCAGAGGCTGGAGACATGGCTCAGTACTTATGTTCTTGGCTTGCCTTAAAAGTAAGAAAACCTAGGCCAGGCGTGGTGGTGCACGCCTTTGATCCCAGCACTCTGGAGGCAGAGGCAGGCAGATTTCTAAGTTCCAGGACAGCCTGGTCTACAGAGTGAGTTCCAGGACAGCCAGGGCTATACAGAGAAACCCTGTCTCTAAAAAAAAAAAAAAAAAAAAAAAAAAAAAAAAAAAGAGTAAGAAAACCTGAGTTTGAACCCCAAGACCCATACAAAAACCAGGAGTGCATATAATCCTAGCCCTGCAGAAGCACTGACAGGATTCTTGGAGCTAGTTGAATTGGTAAGCTCCAAATTCACTAAAAGGCCTGTCTCAAAACTAGGGTGGAAGTTGAATGAAAAAGACTCCCATTGTTGACCTATGGTGTGCACACAAGTACATACAAACACACACACACACAAGACCTAGAGAAGGAAAATCAGTGATAGTGGTATAAGAGGGCACCCAATGGTGACCATAGCTGGTGATAGCCCCAGGCTAAGATCACAGTAGTACCTGGGATACAGGAAAACTTCTGGCAACTAGCCCAAAGAAGCTCGAAAATCTCCAAACACAAAGCTGTTTTGTTTTGCCCTCTGACAGCAAGTGCCCACTTCCCTATAATCAACCTGGCAGCAAGGGATGACTGGAAACATGTTTGGCACCGCCCCCCTCCCTTCTCTCAAGGTTTGACAGGCTGTCTTCATTTTTCTTTTTGTTTTTATACACTAGCCAGTCAGGATCCATGTAGGTCTATATAGTCAGGAACACAACTTCCAGTCCTTACTCATTGGGCCTCTCTTGGGGGAGCTCCACTCCTGGCATCAAGATCCTTTGGAGACAGACTCACCTAAGACCCACAGCCCCGGATGGTGAGAGACCTCCTTCCTGCTTTGGGTCCAGACCTCTGAGACATTCTGCTTCTGTCACTCACATCAGCAGCCTGCTCCTGAACAGCAGACTTGTTCTTCAGAAGGTTGCTCTCAGCACCCCAAAACTTCCCAGAGCAGTAACACTCATCGGCCACCTCTCGCTTGGTACCTCACTCCTCCCAAGAGTGCTAAGTCTCTGCATTCCATTGAGCTGTCAGTATTCTGTTTACCCATTCAATAAACACTCCAGTGTGAAGACTGTCCATCACTGACCCAGTGCTGCCCACCCACTTCACTCTTGGTTGGAGAAGAACAATTGTCTTACCAATATCACAGTGCAAGGAAGAGGCAGAGCCAGGACTTGAACGCATGACTCCTGAGCCCATGTTTAGGTTCTCCTTGTTCTGTTCCACAGTTTCTTTTCTTTAGTTCTTGATGACCTAATTGTCTCCTTCCTAGGGTACAGGCTCCACCCAAAGTGGAGAGAATGCTAGAGTGCTGGAAAGAGGTTGATGACTACTGTGTCTTGATTCTCTGCTGTGTGTCCATGAGTGGGCACTGAACCTCTCTGAGCCTTCTTTTTCTCACTTAGTACTCATATACTCTGATCCATTAGTGAAGGATTACTTCATATCTGTCCTTCCCATGGCCCACCAAGAAGAAATTAAGAACAGACTGCTTGGGCAGTCTGATATATTCTCAGGAGCAAAAAGAGGGTTGGCCACACAGGTCTGGAGGTATGGAGATATTGAAGGATTGGGAATGGATAAAGAGAAGGCATGAAGAGGGGCATGTGAAGTAAAGGAAAGGATGTTTCTTACAGTTCCCAGCAAAAGCAACTAAGGGAAGAACTGTTTCTCTTGGTACATAAACAGTCCAGCAAGTCAGGGGTTGGTGTGTTAAAATAGCAGCTCTCGTCTGAACGCAGCACACCAGGACAAAGCAGATCCACATGTTAAGAGGTTTATTGAGAGAGAAGGGGGGGGGTCAAGGAAGGTGGTGGCAGAAAGAGAAGGAGAGAGAGACAGAGACAGAGACAGAGAGACAGAGAGGTGGTCACAGGTAAAGGTAGGAGGTAAACCCAATGGATTCTGGGAATATAGTGGCTGTTGTCTTGGCAACAGATTTGTAGGTCCCACCTATGTGATGTCACGGGTTTCAGAGGTCCGATGCCAACAAGGGGTGGTGAAGTGCCAGGTGGATCCACTGTAGTCTGAGTATTCGGTTGGGACACATCACCTCACATCTCAGCAAATAGGAATAGACTTGAGTGTCTCCCCACTCTGTGGGGCCCCCTTTCTACCTAGGTCTCACAAACTCCCAAAACAGGGCCACCAGCCTGGAACTGGGTGCTTAGCACATGAGCCAAGGAGGGTCACTTCCCATTCAAACCGCTATTCACTCTCCACCATTTAACACTTGGACACCCTGATAAACACTTTAGAACGGGTGAGAGAGCAGGGGCAGACGAAAGCAACATAAGCCTTCTAGCCCTGAATTAGGGAGGCAGGCACAGATGGATTCCATATGGTGAGCTCTTGCCCAAGAGGAAGGAGGGAGGGAGGGAGGAAGGAAGGAAGGGAGGGAGGGAGGGAGGGAGGGGTGAAAGTTGACTGAGGGTCTCCAGCTCCAAGAGGAGAAAGGGGCTTTAAATCAGACCCTAGTCTTCCTGGGATGTCTCCCATGCATGTTGTAGTCCCCATGTAAGACTCAGTTTTCTCATCTGCAAAATAGGATAGACTTGACCCAAATACTATAGGAGGCCCTGTGAGGTGATGGAACACTAGCTGATGTGAGGCCAATGGGATCACTCTGGGCACTTCAGTGACTAGAACATCTCTGGGCCCACAACTCACAAATCCATATATAAACTGCCCAGACCAGCAAAGGAAACGTGCCACTACAGTGTGCCCTGTCTCAGGTACATTACAGCTGCAATAGTAACTGGGCCTTTTCAAGCCACAGGCCTCATTTTCTCCCTTTCTCAACAGGTTATGAGGCCAAGCTCCAACCCACAACTCCCACTGCCCACCCACTACCCCTGGGCACTTAGAGTGCACACAGATTAGAGGCATATTTATTGTTAAAACTTATCACGTCACATCACAGGCATGGATGTGTCTCTCCTTGGAGGCCCTTGTGATTCCACATAATCAACACTCACCCTCAACAGACACTGTCCCTTGAGCACTGGGGACATAGCCACACCTCTGCCTTCCAAGAGCCCTGAGAGAATCTGAGCCTAGCAGAGAAAAAGACGGGTAAATGAGAAAACAGTCTGCCACATGATCAGCCCCAGAGCAGGCCAGACTCCAGGGTTTGTAGACCACACTGAGACACAGGGGAGCTGATAAACACAGAGAAGTTTATGTTCTGATGTTCAGAGAAGCAACAGCAATGAACAGAAAAAGTACATCTCAACCAGGGGAGGGCCAGAGGCCACCCATGACATCGTAGCCAGCCAGGCCTCAGAGTCAACATGGAACCCTGGTGTGACTTAACACACCTGCCAATCATCCTGCACTTCCTAACAGGTGAAGCAAAGGGACATCTGTGGAAGGTCCCCTACGGTGCGCAGGAAGAGCTCTGTGCTGTCCTGGGGTACACAGCCACATGCACCAGTGAGCTTTTCCAAGCAAGCACTGGGCAGCAGAAGGTACATGACTCGCAACAGCCATGTGACTATGATGACAGTTATGAAGCACATCCGAGAGCTACACACCTTGCTTAGGGTCAGGCTGCAAGTATCTCCATCACCCTTGTTAGCTTGCCAGATCCTCCGAAATCATATGTATTCTGAATCTCCCTATTCCACAAGCGGCAGCTCTAAGGGTCACAGTCAGGAAGCGGCTCCACCAAAGTCAAGCTGCTGGCCCCCTTCACAGCCAAAATCCACGCTGCCTGGTCCCAAAGCCCGCATCATTCACAATGGACACCATGTTTTATTATGATAGATTTAAATGAAACTGGATCAGAAAGCAGGAGACAGTGCAGTGTTCAGAGGTGATGAAAACTCTTACAGGGACCAACATTTGAAATTGGGGGGGGGGGGAGGTTGTTGGGAATGTCACTCTAAGAAAGTCAGATCCCAGAGACACTGAAGGCTGCAGTCTAGAGCCAACTACCTACCCACAGCTTCTAACCTGCACCTGGACTGTGTAGGGGTGTTATCAGTCCTCAACCATGTGTATGATACTAGGAACTCTTAACAACTATGTTTTAAAATATCAGCTGCATTGAACTTAACCATTCCTAGATGACTGATACTTAAATTGCTTGGAAAAGCACCTGCCCCCAGGATGAAAGGGAAGAAAGACATCGAACCTCCAAACACACACTATGACATGTATTCATTCATACTACTATATACAAATAAATAATAAATACATGTAATTTTTAAAGAAATTCTCAGTGTTCAAGAAGATAAGTATATTCAGCCTTGTTTAAAACATTAGAGTGTATACATACAGTAAGTACCTAACTAATATGTGCTGATTTATGTTTTATGTGCCAATTAAAAATAAATGTAGAGGCTAAGAAAATAAAGTGTTTGCTAAGATCCATCATCCAGAATCCACATAAAAATGTCCAAGTAGTTGGGGTTCAGGAGTAGCCCCACAAACCATATCAACACTAATCTCAATCAGACAAGAATGGTTTATTGAACACACACACCTGACCAACCAGGACAACAACTCAAAGCTGTGCATTGGACATTTCTTAGGACCAGCTTATAAAGGCTAGAACTCCAAAAACCACAATGAACTCATATGTAGATGCTGGAAACGCTGCCTAGCAGTTGACCCTGACTCAAGCCATTTTAGACATAACAGTTCATATTGATCTTTAATTTGATGGGTCCTACATAAAGTTTTGTGTAATTCCTTAAGATTAACAAACCTCAGAACACACAAAACATAACAGAGTAGGGTATGTGGTCAGCATGACCCTGCCCTGAGTCAAATTATTTCTCTGTGTCAGTGACTGGCAGGCATATTACAGCAACAGTATGAAATAGCTGACAGGCATGGAACAAAATGTCTACAGCTAGGCTGGAGGGGGCAGGCCTCAACACAGGTGATATGGCATATATATATATATATATATATATATATATATATATATATATATAT
>NC_034608.1:89337045-89357918 GCF_900095145.1 Mus pahari
AAAAAAAAAAAAAAAAGTTAGCACTCAAACTAACCTATTGTTAAGTAGAACACATTCTGTCTCCTTCCTCCACAGACCTGCATAGATGCCTTGAAGTCCAAATTTGGACTCCTCAGTGTTCCGGACTGGGACATATTTGCAGGTGGGAGTGTTGGGAGTCCCAGGCAGAAGCACCCTACGCCACCATGTCTCTGTCCTGTATCCTGCATGCTATGGTCCATCACGTACATATGGGAACCCCTGACCACACACAGGCAAGCCTGATAGAGCCACTCCAGCTTCTACCTGGCACCTCTCTGAGCTGGAGGGGGACCCAGTGTGTGGTCCACCCAAGACAGCAATGACAAGCCAGAGGATGCCTGTGTTAGAAGTAGCCTTGAGACCACACGATCAGAGAGTTCCAAGGTATTGAGTATCCAGAGCCTGGGTAGAAGGAGGGGGACAGTACCCCAGTAGTTCAGACCCTCTAGAAGAAAAGACCCTACTGAAGAAGAACCAGTAAGACCCTTTAAAACATAATCTTTTCCAGGGTGCTTACAGGACACAGGAATGGCAGGTCTCTGTATTAGCAGGACCATGCAAAAGGTTTCATACCTCACTCCTCTTTCCTTCCAGGAGAGTTTGTGCCTCCCTCCTGAACTAAGGCAAATTTGGGTTCTAGCAGCTCCTGCCCATGGCTGGGGGGTGGGGGCGTGAAAGGTGTGGAGTCTGCTTGTCTTACTTCATGGGAGAGGAGTGGGACCTGAGCCCACCTAGGACAGCTCAGTACTCAGTGATAGCATGTTTGTCCAGCCATCAAACATTGGGGGGGGGGGTGAATACCAAGAGTTTGAGAAGTTCAACTATCTCCACTTGAGTACCAGAACCCTGCTTCTGGTGATCCCGTTTAGATTCCAGAAAGGAAAACATAACAGAAACATCAGGAGAACCTCTGTGTTTGACATGGAAATGTCTGTTTGTCCTTCCATCTCCTTCGCTGGCCTATGATTGATTCAGGCACTGAGTGGGGTGGAAAGTACAAATGTCACCAAACAAGACAGGAGAGTATCTGGCAGTCACCACCACAGGAAGGCTCCAAGACAACCCACTGGCCAGAAAGGAGGAGTTGGAGAGGGGAAAGGGGAGTTTGTCTTGGTTTTGTGCTAGGTGCTTGGGCGATAATACTGTGAATGCTGATAACAGCAGAGCAAACAGGATGGGGAGGCTGTGTTGACTCTAGAACAGAACTAGAAGTTGGACTATGGGGCTGGGGGCAGGGAGACATCTGCTGAAGGAAAGAGCAGTTGAGACTTGGCGCCTTCTATTCCCTTCATGGCCTCCAGCTTGTGCTCTAAGTTTCTTCTACTACAGGCGCTTTCTACACAAGAAAACACATAACACATGCACACACACACACATATACATACATACAACATGCATGCACACATATACATACACTACACACCCATCACATATAAATTGCAAATATACATACTACACACACTCTGTACACACATACACACCATATACACACACCATACACATGCACACATACATATACTACACTCACACATGCAGATCATATACACAGGTGCCCATACACCACACACAAGCATACATACATACTACATAGTCACATACATACACACATGCACACATACTGTACATGTACACACATGTATGCACACACCATGCACAAACATGCAACCATGTACACACATGTACATAATTGCACACATATGTGCACGCATATGCATGCACACACACATTCCAGGTGCTCATACGTGGAGCCTTGTGACAAAGTAATATGTCCCCTAACACACCTATCTAAAGAGGAAGGATTTTCCCTCTGTTGAGGGGTTATCACAAGCAGAATCAGCAGAAAGAATATGCTGGGGGGTCTCGTCCAGCCTGCTGTCCTGACAGTTCACCGCTGGCCTGAGCCTGGAGCTTCCTGGGAAGCTTTGTCTGCTCCTCCAGGGCCTGCAGGGAATTGCTTTCTTATCAGCTTTCAGATGAAGCTGTCAGCCCCAGGGAGGTTAACTAACTCAGCTGTGAGAGGTCACTGGGGAAAATAGAGGGCTGTGGGGTCTGAGCTGCCGCCTCTGCTGATGGCTTAATTTAAGACTTAGTCAATCACACTGGCTCAATGGCCCTCCCCAGGGACTCGGGAAAATGATGTCCAGTAAGCACAGCACTCAGACAGACTAAGGGTGACAGCAGCCCAGGGGGTGGGGACACCCCCACCTTGAGCTCCCACTCTAAGCCACTTTGTTACCTTGCTTTGTTTAACAAAATGTCCCCTGTTGTGGTTTAAATCTAGAATATCCTTCAGAAGCTCATATCTAAACACTTGATCCTCAGCTGTGACACTATTTTAGAAGGCTGTGGGCACTTTGGGGGATGGGACAGAAGTAATAAGGGCAGGCCTTTCAGTGTTATGACCAAGCCTCTGATTCCAGCCTTACTCTGATTCCTGGTCCACCATGATATGAACACCCTCTGCTACACACTCCTGCCCACAGGAGCTATTCTGCTGTGCAGTTCCTGCCATGATGGACTAAAATCTCTCTAAAACCATGAGCCAAAACACCTTCCCTAAGCCGATCTGTTACATAGACTACCCATGCCCCAAGATATGAGTTGGGGGCCTCATCCCCAGCTACTGATAGCATTTGGGGATGTTCTAGAGACAAAGGCGGGACCTAGCTGGAATAAGTAATACCCTGATAAATGCCTGGTTCTTGAGCCCCTAATACATCTCTCTGCGTCCCGGTGGCCACCAGCTTAAAATCCTCCCCCATACATGCCCTCACCACAGTTAGGCATGTGTGGAAGAGCACAGGCTTAGAAACACACAGCCAAGTAACCACAGGTGAGCCCTCTCCAACCCGAGGACAAGCAGATCTGTCCTCAATTAGGTGTCTTCTATCAGGTCCCGTGTCCCAGTAATGAGAAAGGTATGTACTGTCTTAGACACTACTGTCTTATACTGTCTTAGATTGTAAATGTGTGCAAATTGTTGACTAACAATACATATACATATACATATATATATATATATATATATATATATATATATATATATATCATAGATGAGACAGTACCTTTGAATATTGCAACCTGCCCTGAACTTTGTCCCCTGGGAAACATTGTGACCACTTAGCTGGTGTCTCCCTGTCGTCCCTAATGTATTTACTTTTAGTCAATGTATTAATTTTTCTGGGGTTTCAATATAAATGGTACCAGACTACACTGATTTTGCACACAGACCAGTGAACTTCAGCAGTCCCTTGGTAACTTCACCTCACCTGTAAGCTGGCAGGACAGCGAGTACCTTCCGTTGTGGTTAGTGTGAGAGTCAAGAAACCAGAGGTGGTGCCTATGTGTGCACAGCCCTGAGAGAGCTGTGAGTGACCACCATGCACATAGCTTTAACCACTTCAGTGGAGATCCTTCTGAATTAATATTATTGATCAATCTTTTTCAAAACTATTATTTGTATGTGAGTGTGTCCATGTATGCATGCATACAATGTGTGTGCTTGATGTGTATATGTGGGTATGTGGACCACAGCATCCATGTGAGCTAATAGAACAACTTTGTGGGATTAATTCTCTCCTTTCACATTTATTTGAGTTCTGGGAATTAAGACAGTGCCTTCATGTGCTGAGCCATCTCACTGGCCCACCATCAATTTTCATACATGTTACATATTATTCTGTTCCACAGTTTTCCATCATTAACTTAGCTACTCCCCTTATGGTAGGTATTCAGGTTGTATCCAAGTTTTAATCTGTGTAAGTGATACTACATTGAACATTCCATATTGCATAGCTCATTAGATGCTTAAAATAACTCATAAGATTGATGATTATTTACTGACTCTTGAACTAGGGAACTGAGACCAGTACAGTCAAGAAGCTGGGCCAGGGGCTATGTGCTAGTGGCTTTTTTAATATGTGTTTGTTTTACAGTTCCCCCCCTCTTTTTTTTTTTACTTATTTTATGTATAATAGTACACTGTAAATGTCTTCAGACACACCAAAAGAGGGCATCAGATCTCATAACAGATGGTTGTGAGCTACCACGTGGTTGCTGGGAATTGAGCTCAGGACCTCTGGAAGTACTCAGTGCTCTTAACCAACGAGCCATCTCCCCAGCCCCTGTAGTTTTCCTCTTTAAGTCTGGACTATTATGTTTGTTTAACAAGCTTTAAGGGCACAACAACTGAGCACTATTGCTCTATTTTAATCCTCTAGGCTAATGTGGCTGCCTCTCATCAAAATCCCAGTGATGCTCACACTTTAGTACTGAGCTGGCTCTCTGGGTTACAGGTGTTTTCTCATGGTGTCCACTGGACTCTACTTAGCAAATCTCCATTTCCTCTCTCCTTCCCTCTTCCCCTGGCTGGGAGGAAGTCCAGCCCTATTCTCTCCCCTGCTCAGTCATTGGCTGATTAACTTCTTTATTAACCAATCAAGGAATAATTGGAAGCAATGTTCTGCAACCAGATATGAGAGCGCAGAAATCGTCCTTTGAATAATACAAGGATAATATTTACACAGTACACAATAGCATTACATCTATAGCTATGGAGATAGCTCTTCTCTCTAGCTGCATTAGCTGTTCAAGAGAGAGGACCAGAGTTCAGCTCTCTGATACCCGTGTAAATGCCATGTGGGTGTGGCATCCCGCCTGCACTTCCAGAAGGCAGTCACATGGTATCCCCAAAGCAGTCTAGCTAGCAAGGTTATCCATGCTGGCAAGCTCTGAGTCTGGCCAAGAGACTATACTTCAAAGAATAAAATGGTAGGGTGATTGAGGAAGACTCTTTACATCAACGTCCAGCCTCTACACTCATACACGTGTGTGTGTGTGTGTGTGTGTGTGAGTGTGTGTGCGTGTGTGTGAGTGTGTGTGCATGTGTGTGTGTGTGTTTGCATGTGTACATGGGCACACACACATACACACACTCACATGTACATACACAACACTCATGTGCAAACACACACATGCATACACACACACCATGGGTGGTGGGGTTACAAGGAGAGTCAGTGACACCAGGAGTGGGGAAGTGGAAGGAGAATCACTGATCACACTTTGTTTGAAAATGCCACAGTGACACCTAACACCTTGTATGCTAATGAAAGGGGTTGGGAAGAAGGTTGAGCAAGGAAGGAGTCCGGTTAGTTTGTGAGCCTCTGGAGTCCACACTAGCCTTTTTTCCTTATCTCACCAACAGAACCAACTTCTTCTGTCTTCATCTACAGCAGACTCTGCCTCTTCTAGGTCACATAGGTATCAAGGAGGGGTGGCTTGAGAAGGAACAAGTCCTTCAGCACCCATGGGTGTCTGCAACTCAGGCTTCTCATCCTCCCTCTCTCTGGATTCCAGTCTGCCACTGGAAAAGAAGTCAGGAGGCCAGACAGGTGGGAAAGACAGGTGGAGCCACTCTAGGTCTCCCCCTGAACATCTGCTCCAGGGAAGCAGGAGCAGGGGAGCTGGATGAAGGCTCTATAGAGACCCTGGGACCCACAGAACCTTCCCAGGAGCCCTCAGAACACCTGTCTCCATTCCCCAAATCAAGGCCCCTAGAAAGGTCAGCTCCTCTGACCTCTGACCAACCCCCAGAGAACCCTGTCACATTCGGCTTTGTGTGTCCCAGCAAACTGTGACCTACATAAGATCTGTGCCAAAAGAGAACATTGTCTTTCACCTAGGCCATTTATGAAAATATTATGATTTATGAAAATGTTGAGCTCTCTGAAAGATTCCTTTATGTTCCATTAATTTCCCAAAGGGCTGTGTTCTAGAAATTAGATGGTTACACCATCCATGAGAAAAGGGGAGCTTGGCCTTGGGGACAGACTTGAAAGAGGCCTTTACCTTATGCTGGTGACCTTCAGATTATTCTGCCTACAGCATTCACTTTGATGACATGAAGGAGGCACATACTGGCTCCTTCTTAGAACAGGAAAGGACAGACAAAGAGTCTCCACCAGGCTGAACCCTAAGGCAGGCCACAACAGCAAGTCCTTGTCAGTCTGTCAATGCCATGTGGGAGAAAGAAGTCCCCTTCAGTCCCCACCACCAGGACAACGGGGAGAAGCAGGTGCTCATCTCACTTTCTGATCTCCACCATCCCCTCAGCGGGTTAGCAAGGGCTTAAGGTAAGCTGCACAGGCCGGGAGGTTCTTCATTAAGAATTACCAGGTAATCCTGATCCTATCAAGAACTCATTCCCCAACTTGAAGAAAGAAAAAAAAAAAAAAAGCCTCATGCACAGAAAGCTAAGAGGACACACAGAAAATCATGGCCAGTGCTCCATTCCTTACTCCTAACAGCTGGAGCTTAGGGGCAGATTTGGAGCCGGTTTAGTACACATCTCTGCTTCCAACGCCAGAGATGAACAGTGGTTCGAAAAATGGAGCCCAGGGCCCCAAGTTTCACAGAAGGAAGAGGCTAAGAGCACCCACTTCGCTGGTTAAATGCCCTCTGTAATGGCCGTGCCCAATATTAATTACCATTGTGACAACATTAAGAGGTGAGACCTCTAAGAGGTAATTTTAATGACATTATTTTGGTGTAACTCACTGTTGCAGTTCGGGCTGGGTTGCTGGGGGCGGGGGGGGGGGAAGGGCAGAAAAACGGAGCTCTGCCCTGCCTCCCTGTCTTTCCTCATCTCCCTCGTTCATTCACTCTTCTGTTCTGTCTCAGTGTGACAAAGCACAGAGACATCATTAGATGAGCACCATGCCTTCAGACTTCCCAGACTCCGGAGCTGTGGGACAAACAAATCTTTTCATTTATAAAGTACCTAGACTGAGGCATTCTGTTATAACAGAGAAAAGAACTAGATCCTATTAGGACTGGCAGTGCACGGGCCAGGTCTTTTCTACCACTCTGCTGGCTCCCAGGTTGCAGTCCCAGCTTGAGGTTGATGGCAGATAGGTCCAGGCAGGACAGGACAAGTCAGGAGAGGTCAGCTCTCTGGAATAAAGCTGGTGGTGCTCCTGCCAGACGCTCTGTCTCCCCCTAGTGGCCAGTGTTAAAGACAGAAGCCAAGGATCATTCCAAAGGAAGGAAATAATTCCATCCATTCCTGGGGCATGCAACCTAAAAAGCACACTGGCTTCTCCTCTTCTAGTGTCTTCGTCCACTTTCCACTCCTAGAACAATAACAGAAGGTGCTTTCAACCCAGCCCTCCCAGCCCTCCTTTCTCCTGTGCGTCTGCTCAGCTCCGTGTCCCATCATCTCTGCTCCTTCTCTCTCCTTCTCCAAAGATGGCTTTTTATCCATTCCACCAAAAAAGCTCAGCACTGACCTTGCTCTGAGAGACACAGGAATGAGTCGGGGCATCTGTCCATCCAAACAGTATTTGTTGAACCACTCTAGATTCTGCCCGCAGGTCGGGCCCTGACGCGGTGTGAGACGGACATGCTCCTCTGGGCACACAGTCTGGTGACAAAGCATCCACTTAGAAGCTGATTTTAGGACCAGTGAATGGCTCATCCAGTGATGGTGCCAGCTGTTGAGTCTGACACTCAAAGTTGCCCTCTGAACTCCACACATGCAGTATGATGCTCATATGACCCCACACAGGTATACACACGTTGATAGATTTAAAAAAATATGTTTTAAAATACTTTGAAAACTGCTTTTACTGAAAAACGTTGACTTCTCACTTGGGCAAACAAAGTAACTAACTAAGGGTGTAAGTCTGATGCCCTGTCTTCTTTTTGTCTGCCTCCTTCACTTTGAGTGGTGACAGACACATAAGCCAGAGTCCTTCACCTTCCCTCCTAAGTCACTGTGGGTTCTAAGCTTATCCTCACACTCTCCCCATCAGACAAACGTAGTTATCCATGATGGTGAGGCTGGTCCCCAGAGCAGAAGCAATCACCTCGTAGGAGACAGACAGATGGAGCCCTCACACAGTAACCGTAAAAAGGATTTCTCAGGACCACCTCACAGAGCCAGAACAGCAGGGATGATGAGTTAGATTTAAAGATGCAGACCTCTTGTTTGCCCTTTGCCCCAGCTCTTCCTGTATTCAAAACTAAAGCTTTTATCAGAAACTTAAAAACAGATTTGGGGGTCACTGGACCCCTTTCTCTGTCCCTCTTGCCAGTGTGGCCTCACCAGCTAATTCTTTCTCTGCTCTTCACTATAACTGGTCTTTTTCACTGACATATTAGGAAATGATAGCTGAGCCTGGCCTATAAGGGGTGCCAAAGCCCAGATTTTTTTCCCTAGTACTTCCAGTCGCAGTGCAGGGGGAGGAGGAGATAGGTGCACACCAGCATGGCTTCCACTGAGTGTGGGGTTCACCGAGTGTGCCTAGTTCCCACAAGAGAGGAAACAGAAAAGTTCCTGAGCCTGGAGATGGAAGTTACGCTTCACTGTGCTTTGAAGGATGCTCAAGGGTTCTCCCTCCCTCTCCCTCCCTGGAAATAGCTATCGCTAAGAGTGCTCAATGAACAACATATGTGACTTATCACTAGAGGGATGGGGCTGCTCACGTAGAGAGCCAGAGTGCGCACAAGAGCGGTAACAGCTCAGAGGAGAGACAGAAACTTGCCCCAGAGGCGTTAGGCCTCCTGAGGCGACATCCATTCTGCTGTGAAAGTTAATTATGGCTCTGGGAAGCTTTATCCTCCATCCTGTTCAACAATTACAACAGACCCCTAGGTGTGAGAACACACCGCATCATATAAAATGGGATTTAATTATTCTCCCAACTCCCAGGAATTAACCAGCTTCAGAGGAAATGCATGCTTTAATGTGGCCATTTGGCAAGCAGGTGTCTCTTTCCTGACTCCTGCAATCCCTCCCAGGTGGGAGATGGAGAGCTGAGGCTGAAGCCCCAGCCATGAGTACAGGCTCTCAGGGTTCCGGCGGGTCAGCACTGCAGAGTTCTTCATTTGATCTCTCATTTGCCCAACAGAACATATGGAGTGCCTACAAGGCTGGCACAGATCTCTTAGACCTTGGAGAGACAAGGTGAGCTGTGAGGCAAGCATCCGCTCCAGTCGCCAGCTTTACTCTAGCCAGGGAGATGTCCTGCACTGAGGCAGCAGACTGCAAAACAGTGATGAGCATGAGTTAGAACTGACTGAGCAGGAAAAATCAAGAGGGTTTATTAAAATACGTAGCTAGGACACACATCGGATGAGTTCCCAGGAAAGGCGGGGCCACACCACTGAGAGAGAGGAGAGGTTTTTAATCAGTTGTGGGAAGCCACTTGGTCTTATCCCACAGCATCTGTGCAGGGTCCATACCTGGATGCATACACAGACCACCACTCTTACTATCCTATCTCACTATGTTTAGTAAGATTCACAGCATAATTTGTCTTTCTGGAGACTGAATGTTTGCACGGGGTGTCGTGGGTCACTAGCAGTTAGGCTCCAGGTAACTACACAGGACCTGAAAGGGCAGGCTTCTGGGAACATGGTCTGAGTGTTAGCGCTGGCCCTTAGCTTTGGCAGTGCGTTTCTGTTTTACTCTTTTACCTCTATGAGCAAGTGAGAGGTCAGATAATGTGACGTTCTGTGCAGGGCATTTAATATACCGCACCGTGCTGCCATGGGGCTCGATAGGCCCTCCAGGCTATGTGGCTCTGCTCTGAACAGCTCACTGAGAAGATGGCATGGACACTGAAGCCTGAATCAAAGAAAAGCCAACTCAGAAACAGCAAACATAAAGGGCAGAGGCAGGAAGGAAGGCCTGAGGAAAAGGTTGGGGTTGGAGAGCATGGGGCACTGTGAAAGGAACAGGCATCGGGAAAGCCTGAGAGATAAAGAGGAGGAATTGGATTTTAAGGGCAGGGGAGAACATTACATAGTGTTCAGAGGTCTGGGTTACTCTCCACCTGCTGTGTAGGGAGTGGCTTGTGATTCAGGAATGGCGGTGAGGGGAACAGAGATGAGCCACCACAGTTTTGATGACCATGTTGTCAATGGCTGTTCACCTTTTCCCAAAAACATGACCCTTTCTGACCGCTTACTGCCAGGGATCCCCAGTCATGCCTCATATTGTGAGTCCAAGGCTCAGCAGCTTAGAGGGCCCCTTTGCACCATATGGCACTTGATTTGAGCTTCTTAACAAATCTGAGACATAGATCACCCCCCACTTCTTAGGGCTCAGAGAGGTTGAATGTCTGCCTGAGGACACACAGCCAGTTAGTGGAAAAGCTAAAGGTGGAAAGATACTGCTTCCTTGTCAGCGAGACAGCCAAAATACATAACTTTGAGAGAAAACCGTGTCTAGACCCATGATTCCAAACGGTATGTTTGGGGGCGGGGGACAAAAAAGTCAGAATCTTTACAATCCAGTGACCCTCAAAAAAATGTCTGGATCCGGGGTGAGCACAGAATTCGGTACACAATCCTGGGATCCAGGTGGACCTCTGCCTTCTCAACTATAGGGCGAGAGGGATCCACCAGGCTGTGAGAACCCAGCAGAGATCGGGGACCTTCCTCGAATCTTCTCCACAAGGGACATCCTTGTCCTAGCATGCAGTCTCATTTTATATATTAGTGTGTGTCCACAACCCTCTGCTAGAAGTTGGGGGGGTGTGTAGGTGGTGGAATGACCAGGGATTGGGGGCCAGAGGGTCAAGTCAACACTGGGACACAGGAGTTCAAAAGGCCTTAGTGCCTCCTCCCTGCCTGGGGGAATCCTAGGTTCCTAAGCCAGCACTGCCACCAGGTGGTCATTTTCTCCTCTCTGTAGGGAAAGATGGCAGGTCTCGCCCACCATCACATTGGGATTCTGGACTGGCAGGTTCCAGATGGGAATGAGCTTCTGCTTTTGCAAGAAGCCTTGAGGAATCACTGGCAGTGTGAGTCCTGGAAGCCCTCTTTTAGAGAGCCTAACCCTAAGCGTCTCAAGGGTCACCAGAACTATGAGGTAGAATAAAGAACCCGAGAGATCCGGGGGACACTATAAAGGAAGGAAGCCGCTCACCTAAGGCTTCTTAGCAGCCTTTTATGGCTGACAATAAAGCCATCATTGACTGCAGAGCCAATATTCCCTCGTCCAAAAGATGTCTCAAATAAAACAACAGGTGAGCTGTGCTCACTTAAGTGAAGACTGTTAGTGACCTTGAATTTTACTGCATTCCCGTCTCTCATCCTTAACTCCAAACAGTGTGTCTCATTATATGTGTATAATTATAATAGTGTGTATATTATGTATAGTAAAATGTAACATATAATATATCATAAAAATGTAATATATAATATATATTTAATTTACAAAAGAAAATCTTAGATTAAAAAGCTGGTAAGATGGCTCAGTGGATAAGAGCACTTGGCATTAAGTTGACAAACTAGGTTCAGCCCCTGGGACCCACATGGGAAAAGGAGAGGAGCAACTCTCACAAGATGTCTTCTGAATTCCAAAGGCACCTCATGCACATTTGTGCACACACACACACAAACACACACACACACACACACACACACACACAAGAAAAGATAATGTTTTTTTTGTTTGTTTGTTTGTTTTTAAATATTTATTTATTTATTTAATGTAAGTACATTGTAGCTGTCTTCAGACACCTCAGAAGAGGGCATCATATCCCATTACTGATGGTTGTGAGCCACCATGTGGTTGCTGGGATTTGAACTCAGGACCTTCAGAAGAGAAGTTAGTGCTCCTAACCACTGAGCCATCTCCCCAGCCCAAGATAATGTTTTTAAAGTAAGTCAATTCAAATGTTTTCACGTAAAATTTTTTAGACATGGAGGGTCTTATATGGCATAGGTTCATTATGCATTAATCCTCTTGCCTCTACTTCCAAAGTGCTAAGATTACAGGCATGTGCCACCATGGCCAGTTACATAGTGCCTAGAACCTAGGATGCCATGCCTACTAGGCAAGCTCTCCAGTCACTAAGCTCCCCAGACCCAAGTTTTACATAATTTTAAAACGCCACTTAAATTGTAGGCTTTGCTTAGTGTCTAAATGTTGTTGTATATCTTTCCCTTCCAGCCATAAAAAGCTGCACAATCATACAGACAGCCATTCGAAGGACCCTCAGATGCTGCTCGTTGCGAGAACACTTGAACCCAGGTCTTGAGTGTTGCTCTCATCTTCCTATGTGTCTCGCTGTCTAAATTCCTAACAAACTCACTAGCTTTAACTCATTCTGGGTCATTCCTCCCGCGGCACAGTTACGGATCCAGCTTTCCCCAGGCTGAGGTCCCTAAAGGAGGAAGAGAACCCCTGGGGCTGTGGTAGCAGTGATCGACTGAGATGAGTTGATCATCAACCTGAGGGACGGCTACTTGGTATTATAAAAATGTGTGCATAGGATAGGTGCTTACAAGGTTCAAAATTGGGCCAGGGGCTGGTGACACAGACAAATAGCTCACAGCCTGTGACTCAAATCATAAAATATGGTAAAAAGCTAGCTCCAGCCACCTTAAAAACAGGGACTAGGGGTGGAGACATGGTTCAGCAATCAGAAGAACATATTTAAGAAGTTGGGTAAACAGGTTGGGCACCCCAGTTTCCATATCTGTAAAAACAAATAACAAATAAGTAAGGACAGTTCTCATTGTGTGTGTAATGTCCCGTGTGTCTAGTCTGAATTTCTGTATCTTTATTTGATTTATTGAGGTTTTCATTTCTGCATGTCTGTTTCAATTTTTCTTTCACAATCTTCATTTCCTTGCTCATTTGTCACTGGTATTTTGAATTCCACCTCCATGTAGCATACTGTCTCATCCACCTCCTTCATCAGTTTCCTCAATTCATTCCTCTAATTATTTGTATCCTTTCTAAGGTCGTTGGTCATTCTTATAACTAGACCAAAATTCTTCATCCAACATTTAAACCTCTCCTATACCTCGGGCTTGATTATGCCTCGGGTGTCGCATGCTGCCTTCCTTGTTGAGACGTTCTACCTCTGTGCAATGGATGTCTGTCTGCATCACTGATCCATGGCTGTGAAAGGATACCATGTCTATGGCAACTCTTATACAGGAAAGCATTTCATTGGAGCTGGCTTCCAGGTTCAGAAGCTTGCTCCATATCATCATGGCAGAGAGCATGGCAGCAGGCATGGTAGGTGTTGAAGCAGCAACTGAGAGCTACATCCTGATCAGTCAGCAAAGGAAGAGACACTTCCTGTTGACTCTGCAAATATGTGAGCCTATGGGATTCACTCGTATTCAAACCACCACAGTATCTTTCTGCTTTTGTAAGTCTTCATGACAGCAACCTTCTATTGAAGGCTTAATCCCCAGTACCTCTCAAAGGGCATGCCAAAAGACAGAGAAATACAACAAAAATCAATGGAACCTACTACACCACCAAATGAACAGAGAAGAGAAAATGGAAAAACTAATGGAGTCTGAAGTTAAAGATGTAACATTAACACAATGTTATATAAAAGAAAAAAGAAAAGCCAAGCAGAGTTAAGGAAAAACTGTGGGGGTAAAATAAAAAAATCTGACATCACTATGAAGAAACCATAAATAAAATTGGATATGAAAAGAATAAAAAGATAGATATAGATATATATGGAGAGAGAGAGAGAGAGAGAGAGAGAGAGAGAGAGAGAGAGAGAGAGAGAGAGAGAGAGAGAGAGAGAGAGAGGAATGAATATGCTTGGGCCAGGGAATAAGTGGCACTATTAGGAGATGTGGCCTTGTTGGAGCAGGTGTGGCCTTAATTGGAGGAAGTATGTAACTGTGACTCATGCTTTGAGACCCTCCTTGAGCTGCATGGAAGCCAGTCTTTGCAGGACAGTGGTGGTTGCACACGCCTTTAACCTCAGCGCTTGGGAGGCAGAGGCAGGAGAATTTCTGAGTTGAAGGCCAGCCTGGTCTACAGAGTGAGTTCCAGGACAGCCAGGGCTACACAGAGAAACCATGAAATCATATCTTGAAAAAAAAGAAAGAAAAGAAAAAAGAAAAGAAAGCCAGTCTTCTCCTGCTTCCCTTTGGAGCAAGCTGTGGAACTCTCAGCTGTCCCCATGGTATGCCTGCTTGGAAGCTGCCATTCTCCTGACTTGATAACAATGAACTAAACCTCAGAACCGGTATGCCAGTCCCAATTAAATGCTGTCCTTTATAAGACTTGCCTTAGTATGGTGTCTCATCTCAACAGTGGAAACCCTAACTAAGACAGACACAGACACATTTTTTAATAAAATAAAATAAAACCTAAACTATGGTGAAAAGGAAAATAAAGGAGAAACACAAAAAAATAGTAAATTAACTTTGAAAAATCAAAACCTATGAAGTAGCTTTTTTTCTAGGCCTTTTGCTGGGAGCACCAGCTGGAAGGATGGTCGCCTGAGACAGGAGTCGTGTCTTCCCTTCCTTCCAAGCTGGTACCGAGCCCAGGCCTGCCAACAGTCGCTTGTCCAGAGGTGAACAAGCCTCCTCTTTTCTGTGGACCCAGAGCTGCTGCTGCTGCTGCTGCTAGAGTCCCCACTTGCTCCAATACACTCAGAGAGGGACAGCTAAATCCAAGAGGACTGGGTTCAATTTTTCTCCCTTGAAGCTTTACCAAAAGGTTCCATGATAGGTGTTTGGGAATGTTGGTTCTCTGCCTGTACAGGAGAGAAGAAAACAACTATCACAATATACCTGGGGATCAGGGGGGAGTAACAGGGGACCTGCTTGGGGGGGGGCATGCAAGAAAAATGAAGGCAACATTAGAGCACCATTTCATTGTACCTGGTCTATTCATCAGTCACATAAATCCATGGGCATTCTAGGATCCCCATGTGGCCTTTGTCCCCCAAACTAATTACTCAGTAAAAATAATGATGCCCAGTAATGAACCATGTCCCTGAAAAGGTGGCTTTCAGGTCAACAAAACAGCATCACCTGAATGTGCATGAGAAATACAAATCCTGGTTTCCCCAGCATATTCATTAGGACTGTGGGGATAGAACACTGTTCCCTCAGCCCCACCCTCATCTCTGATGGATGTGGTCCAGAGTCAAAGCTAAGATGTGCTGGATGCGTGAGTTGGGAAGAGATAAAGGCAGTTCTGGGGGGACAACATGCTCAAAATCGCAGCCTTGAAGCAACCAAATCTACCCAAGTGTGGCCCTGGTCAGTGGTGGCAGCAGCATCTCCTGGGAACGTGATTACAATGCTCAGACTCAGCACCCACAAGACTTAAACAAGACCATGCCTCTCCATGACAGCCTTGCCTCTCTGCTTCCACAATTCAAGGACCAGTAACTGGGCTGTGGTTGGTTCATGCATTAAATCACATATGTGGCAAACTCCACTGGAACCCTTTTTACTGTGAGAAAACTCTCATTTTCCACTTTGTAAAATCTGAGGACGAAACTGAACCACCACCTTCTCCACGAGTAGTCCCGTGGAGCTTAGTTCAGATAGTAAAGGCCTCACTCACCTAGTAGTGGTGAGGGCAAGCTCTCCAGAGCGGGTAAGGGGCTAAAGTAAAAGTGTAAGAATCAGAGGTCAAGTCAGGTGGTGGTGGCACACGCCTTTAATCCCAGCACTTGGGAGGCAGAGGCAGGCGGATTTCTGAGTTCAAGGCCAGCCTAGTCTACAGAGTGAGTTCCAGGACAGCCAGGACTATACAGAGAAACCCTGTCTCGAAAACAAAAAAACAAACAAACAAACAAAAAAAAGAATCAGAGGTCAAATCCACAGGACTCTCATAAAAGCCATGACCTGGTAGCCCGCCTGCAAATACAGTGTTCAAAAGGTAGAGACAGAGGTTTCCTGTGGCAAGATGACTAAACTAGCCAAGTCGACCTACTCTGGGTTCAACTGAGAGACCTAGCCTCAATGAGAGTGATGGAGAAAGGTATCCAAATGTTGTGGGAAATATTAAAAAAGTACCCATCGACTCTCTGTGGGGCCAGACCAGGATCCCGCACTCCTGCCACCATCAGGAACTCTCTCCGGCTAGCTCCTGCTAGCTGGACAGCCGCTCGCTGTGTTCTCAGCTCTCGTTTGCTTGTCCCTGGCGCTGCTACTTCTTCCTCAGCCATAAACCCATGTAGTTGGTGATCCCACATTCCAGTAACTAAATGGAACTGCCAACCATGTGCTTGCATATCACATTACCCAGTAATCCAATAAAATCAAGACTCCTAAAGCTTAACTAACCAATCATATTTATGTATCAATATCACAATTCGCAAGATGCCAATACAATAATTTCAGAGACAATTGATAATGATAAAAGCTTTATAATTAATCTAACCTTGAAAGGATAGAAAATACAGCCCCAACTCCAGCCTCCTAAGAAGCCCTAAATACCACAAATTCCAGACTCTGCTCCCTGCCAGAGTATAGGTAAAAGGTCACACTTCTTGCTGCTCCAGGGCCCTGCTTTCTGTGAATACGTGATCCTGGCCTAGTTGACTAACTGCTTATCTAGCTTCTGTAATCCACTTGCACCATAGAAGGAAAGATTACACACTGAAACTGCGTTTTGCTGACCCTGCCCAGGAACCCATGCAAATGTGGATCTCCCAGGCTATAGGAAACTGATTGGCCCCCTGGAGTGTGGGCTTGATGATTTAAAATGATGAAGTGGTACAAATCGATTGGACCACACTGTGTGGGCTCTTGATGCTATGACATGATTGGTTTGTGAAGCTCAGGCTTTGTTGTAACCCCATAAAAGCTGTCCCAATTCTGCACTCATGGTTGACTCAAATTCCCTGCCTTGGTGTACGACTGTGGGTCCTAGAGCGCATCTGGAATAAAAAGTTCTCTTGCAGTTTGCATCAAGACCATTTCTCGTGAGTGATTTGGGGTGTCGCCTCTCCTGAGTCAGAACATGGGGAAGTCCTCACGTTGTGGGTCTTTCAACCTTATGATACCACAACCACTTGTGGCTGGTAAACACCATACTGGTTCATGTCCACAGCCATCTTCCCTCCTCTCTCCTCTCTCCCTCTCCCCACAGATACTCTTGTCTCTGCAACTCTTAGTACTGCCTCCCTTTTCCCCGTCCAATCACAGGCCTCCTCTGCACTAATGTGATTGGACAGGGAAAATTCTGTGACACATGAGGCCTCCACTCATGTGTGAGAAAATGGATGGAAACATACATACATGTGCACATATGCACATGCATTCACACCACACATACATTTACAAGCAAAAAAAAAAAAAAGCAAATGAGGAAATCAGAGGCCTGGGGAACGTACCTAGATACCTCATGGAAGGCAAACCTAAACAGGAAGCCAGCTTCCTGGGGATTCTGTTTCCCTCCTACACACTATGAGCTGTTCTTTGTCTCTGCTCAGTAATACCCTGGAGTTACAGAGCCATTTAGAAATGAATTTTTTTCCTTCCCTTTGCTCATGCTGACAGATCACTGTGGCTAAGGATATGAAAGGGACAGACAGGACACTCATGGTCACTGTGTCACATTTGCCTACCAAATGGTGATGGTAAGAATGTGAACTTTCATCTCTGACCCTAGGACTCAGGGGAGATGGCCATTTTCTCTCCAGTGACTCTCTAAGACAGATCCCCTCAGGAGAACACAGGCAACAGAGCTTCTGGGACAGGGTCCTACAGGCCTACATCTGCAGCCAGGAAGTAGAGCTGTCTCTGTGCACTGGTCTTTCCAGGAGTGAGCTGGTATCCCAGGAGTGCTGACACGGGCTTACAGACTAACAGGAGAAACAAGTTCCAGCCAGAGACAGCTAGAATATCTAACACCAGAGATTACCAGATGGCAAAAGGCAAACACAAGAATCTTACCAACAGAAACCAAGAATACTTGGCATCATCAGAACCCAGTACTCCCATCACAGCAAGTCCTGGATATCCCAACACACCAGAGAAGCAAATTTCAGATTTAAATTCATATCTCATTGTCTTAGTCAGGGTTTCTATTCCTGCACAAACATGACCAAGAAGCAGTTGGGGGGAAAAGGGTTTATTCCGCTTACATTTTCCACATTGCTGTTTATCACCAAAGGAAGTCAGGACTGGAACTCAAGCAGGTCAGAAAGCAGGAGATGATGCAAAAGCCATGGAGGGATGTTCTTTACTGGCTTGCTTCCCTGGCTTGGTCAGCTTGCTCTCTTATAGATCCCAAGACTACCAGCCCAGGGATGGTCCCACCCACAAGGGGCCTTTCCCCCTTGATCACTAATTGAGAAAATACCTTACAGCTGGATCTCATGTAGGCATTTCCCCAACTAAAGCTCCTTTCTCTGTGATAACTCCAGCTGTGTCAAGTTGACATAAAACTAGCCAGTACACTCATGATGCTGGTAGAGGATATTAAGAAGGACAGTAATAACTCCCTTAAAGAAATACAGGAGAACACAGCTAAACCCTTAAAGAAGGTAGAAGTCCTTAAGAAGGAAACACAAAAACTACTTAAAGAATTATAGGAGAACACAGGTAAACAGCTGGGAGCCCTTAAAGAAGAAACACAAAAATCCCTTAAAGAATTACAGGAAAACAAAACAAACAGGTGAAGGAATTCAACAAAACCATCCAGGATGTAAAAATGGAAGTAGAAACAATAAAGAAAGCACAAAGGGAGTCAACTCTGGAGATAGAAATCCTAAGAAGGAAATCAGGAACCATAGATGCAAGCATCACCAATAGAATAAAAGAGATAGAAGAGAGAATTTCAGGTGCAGAGATGCCATAGAAAACATGGACACAACAATCAAAGAAAATGTAAAATGCAAAGGGATCCTAACTCAAAACATCCAGGAAATTCAGGACACAATGAGAAGACCAAACCTAAGGATAATAGGTATAGACGAGAATGAAGATTTTCAACTTAAAGGACCAGTAAGTATCTTCAACAAAATTATAGATAAAAACTTCCCTAACCTAAAGAAAGAGGTGACCATGAACATACAAGAAGCCTACAGAAGTCCAAATAGACTGGACCAGAAAAGAAATTCCTCCTGTCACATAATAATCAAAACACCAAATGTACTAAACAAAGAAATTTAAGAGCAATAAGGGGGGAAAGTCAAGTAACATATAAAGGCAGTATTATAATTACACCAGACTTCTTACCAGAGACTCTAAAAGGCAGAAGATCCTGGACAGCTGCCATACAGACCCTAACAGAACACAAATGCCAGTCCAGGCTACTATTCCCAGAAAAACTCTCAGTTACCATAGATGGAGAAACCAAAGTATTCCATGACAAAACCAAATTCACACAATATCTTTCCACAAATCCAGCCCTTCAAAGGATAATAAAGGGAAAACTACAACACAAGGAGGAAAATTATGCCCTAGAAAAAGCAAGAAAGTAATCTTTCAACAAACCTAAAAGAAGATAGCCACAAGAACAGAATCCCAACTTTAACAACAAAAATAACAGGAAGCAACAATTACTTTTCCTTAATACCTGTTAGTATCAATGGACTCAATTTCCCAATAAAAAGACATAAACTAACAGACTGGCTATGAAAACAGGACCCAACATTTTGTTGCATATAGGAAACCCACCTCAGAGACAAAGACACACTACCTCAGAGTAAAAGGCTGGAAAACAATTTTCCAAGCAAATGGCTCCAAGAAACAAGCTGGAGTAGCCATTATAATATTAAATAAAATAGACTTTCAACCTAAAGTTATCAAAAAAGACAAGGAGGGGCACTTCATACTCATCAAAGATAAAATCTTCCAAGATGAACTCTCAATTCTGGACATCTATGCTCTAAATGCAAGGGCATCCACATTCATTAAAGAAACTTTAGTAAAGCTCAAAGCACACATGGCACCTTACACAATAATAGTGGGAGACTTTAAAACCCCACTCTCATCAATGGACAGATCCTAGAAACAGAAACTAAACAGAGACACAGTGAAACTAACAGAAGTTATGAAGCAAATGGATTTAACAGATATCTGTAGAACATTTTATCCTAAAATAAAAAGATACACCTTCTTCTCAGCACCTCATGGTACCTTCTCCAAAATTGGCCATATAATCATTCACAAAACAGGCCTCAACTGATACAAAAATATTGGAATAATCCCATGCATCCTATCAGATTACCACGGGACTAACGCTGATCTTCAATAACAACATGAATAATAGAAAGACTACATATACGTGGAAGCTGAACAATACTCTACTCAATGACAACTTGGTCAAGGAAGAAATAAATTAAAGACCTTTTAGTGTTTAATGAAAATGAAGCCACAATATACTCAAACTTATGGGACACAATGAAAGCAGTCCTAAGAGGGAAACTCATAGCTCTGAGTGCCTCCAAAAAGAAACTGGAGAGAGCATACACTAGCAGCTAGACAGCACAGCTAAAAACTCTAGAACAAAAGAAAGCAAATGCACCCAAGAGGAGTAGACCTCAGGAAATAATCAACTCTTTCTTCCATTAGTTACTGTATCACTTGTGTTCTCATGCTAATTTTGTTACTCAAAAAAAAAAAAAAAAGAAAGAAAGAAAGAAGAAAAGAAAAGAAAAGAAAAGAAAAGAAAAGAAAAGAAAAGAAAAGAAAAGAAAAGAAAAGAAAAGAAACCTGTTTGCAATGTCCTGCATAGGCTAAAGGAAGCCTGCCCCCAGTTGGTTCTGATTGGGAAATAAAGTTGCCAATGGCCAGAGACTAAACAGGGTGGAAAGGTAGGACTTTTAGGATTCCTGGGCAAGAAACACGGGGGTGGGAGGGTTAGATTTCACCAAGAGAAAGGTAGGACTGGCCGTGTTGTGAAAGATAGGAGGGTGAGATGGCTGAAATGTAGGTACAAAGGGGAAGTGGCCCCATGGGAGGGCTGCCCAGAAGGAAACAAGGCAGCAAAGATAAAAATTAGATTTAAAGCCGGGCCTGGTGGCGCAGGCCTTTAATCCCAGCACTCGGGAGGCAGAGGCAGGCGGATTTCTGAGTTCAAGGCCAGCCTGGTCTACCAAGTG
>NC_034608.1:89358583-89379096 GCF_900095145.1 Mus pahari
GATGGTTATGAGCCACCATGTGGTTGCTGGGATTTGAACTCTGGACCTTCGGAAGAGCAATCGGGTGCTCTTACCTACTGAGCCATCTCACCAGCCCTAAAATATTCATTCTTGCAAAGTCACAAAATATCTGTCTCTAACAGAGTGCCACAGACCCCCATTCCTCCTCTGCCTGTACCAGAGATGGGGCCTATCGGTCTAGGTAAATGTCAGCAGAGGACAGACCTGAACTCAGCTCTGTGCTCACCTTTGCCTTTGCTCTCTCCATGACAACACATTCCTGAGAGAACTGCCAGTCAAGACACTCAGCATACCTGTAACTGTTCAGAATTATAAGTTCTTTATAGATGGGCAACAGAAGAGATTTTAAGGCACAGGGAAATTGCAATGCTAGAGTGAATACACCGTGTAAAACCTAATCCTCCACAACAGGAAGGCCCAAAAGACATGCCCTTCATGAATCCTATAAGACACAACATGGTGAGAGGAGAACCTACAAATTTAAAGAGTTTTGTTGTCGCCCTTTTCCTTGTGCCAGACCTTAGGGTTGGAGATGCAGCTGCTCAATTAGATGAATTAAATGCAATGGGTTTAATTGGGTCCCAAGGTAGCAGGGGCCTGGTGGTAGCACTAAATTGCCAGAGACAAGGTGATCATAGTTATCATAGTGGGCAGCATAGAGAAAGCAGTTTTCATAATGACCTAATGATGGTCAGTTTTCATAATGACCTATGATGGTCAGCATAGGCTAGGTGAATTTTATAATGAATGGCATGACTCCTTTGGACCTTAGCATAGGCTAGGTGAATTTTATAATGAATGGCATGACTCCTTTGGACCTTTGATACTAGTACCATGGTATTTCCCAGCTAGAAATAGATAAGAAGTCCACTGCATTTCTGTTTAGTCCTTATAAGCAGAAAAAGTCTCAAACAAATGAAAGAAAGTTTATATTGGATCAAAAGGCAATCTTGGTCAATGAATCAATTTCCAGACTTGAACTAGTTTACAGTTCCAGAATCCTTTGAATTAAGGGGTGGCTAGGTTCCCCTGAGGAAGGACCTTGACAAGTCACCTCTGTTAGCCTCTCTCCAGTTCTTCCCCAGAAGTACCTACAGCCTTTTACAAGGGTAACTATATACTCAGAGAAAATAAATAATCGAAGTTCTAGTGGACACTGGTTATGTCCGATTCAAAGTAGGTCCTCAAACTCATCCTGTGGTATCCCCAGTTCCAGAATGCATAATTGGGATAGATATACTTAGACATTGGCAGAATTGGTTTCCATCTTCATTCAAAGGAAGCCAGGAGCAGACTGGCTCCCAAGTGGCTAGGAGGAGTCTCAAAACCCACCCACACAGTGACACACTACTTCCATCAAGGCCACACCTACTCCAACAAGGCCACACCTCCTAATAGTGACACTCCCTCAGCCAAGTATATTC
Organism: Mus pahari; assembly: GCF_900095145.1. Taxonomy (NCBI): domain Eukaryota; kingdom Metazoa; phylum Chordata; class Mammalia; order Rodentia; family Muridae; genus Mus; species Mus pahari. The sequence continues at coordinate 89,360,029 of NC_034608.1, forward strand.
AAACCACCACGATTCTACGGCCCCAATAGGCTTGTTGAAACATATGAGTCTATGGGGACCAGGTCTAAGCACAACATAATGCAAAATACATTCAGTCCTATTTCAAAAGTCCCCATAATCTACAGCAGCCTCAACAATATCAAAAGTTAAAAGTTCAAGGTCTCTTCTGAGAGTCATTCAATCATTTAACTGTAATCCCCATAAAGAGTTAAAATCAAAAAAGCAGATTACCTCAAACATCACAGGATATACATTACCATTCCAAAACGTCATAGTGAGGAAATACTGAACCAAACAAGACCAAAATCAGCTGAGCAAACTTCAAACTCTGCTTCTCCATGTCTGATGTCAAAGCGCTCTTCAGATCTCCAACTCCTTTCATCTTTGTTGACTGCAGCAACCTTCTTTTCATAATAATAATTACAGCCACAAATATTACTATTAATTATTTATTTAACAAAGCAGTGCTTTTTCACAGAAGGCTTACCTCTGGGGCATGCAAAAGGGGCCTACAGATGAAGCAGCCCAAAGACAAAACCAGGATGGTGACCCAGGTAGAACTGCCAGGCTGTCAATAACATTCCAACAGCCCAGTATATCTGCAGATGGGGAGGGAAGGTGGAAAGATTCACCTCTCCTTGCTGAATCAGGAAAGAATCATTAAGTACTCAAAAGTCTAAAGCAACACAAAGACAGCAACTGCCAGGAATTATTGGGGAAGAATAGCAAGTACATCATCAGGTGTACAGGGTAGTTTAGAACCCAGGGGCCCAAGAAAGAGGCTTAAGTTCAACTGTCACTGAAAACAAAATGAGAGTCCAAAGTAAAAACATCATTCTGATGAAGAATGTGGGCTGTCCTCAGGCCCTGAGGACACTGAGTGGAGGCACAGGATAAGAGCAGACTCCAGGACGTTTGAAAAGAAGCTTTCCAGCATAAAGGGGGAGTAAACATTATCCAAAGGGTGATGGTGAGCATTGCTATAGTCAAAGATGTTCATACATATAGATGAGAGAGGAAAAAGTAGCATTGACACCTAGTGGGTAAATGAGCCAAGAATGTAAGAAGACAGCTCACAACAGGGAAATAACAATTAGAAATAGAACAATACAACCGGCCATAATTAAGATTTGAAGATGAAATCCTCATCCCCCGGGCTCATTCACTGAAGCCTAGGTCCCCAGCCAGTGCCACTGTTTTTAGAGTTGTTGAAAGGTCCAGGAGTGGGTCACAGGTTGGCGGTCCATTGGGTTATGACTTGCTCTGACTGTCCTTGTTATCTTCCTCTGCTTCCCGTCTTCAATGACATGTGTTTCATTGCCATGATTTCTGCCTTATACGGGCCCAGGGGCCCAGGGTCATGAGAGCCAAGAACTGTGGACTAAAACTTTAAGTCAAAATATATATGTCCTCATTTACAGTTTTTATGTGTATATATACTTGCCTGCATTAGTTTACATGCAACATATGCATGAAGGACCCTGTAGAAGCTAGATGAAGATGTAGGATCCTATGCAACTGAAGTTGCAGAGGGTTGCAGTCTGCCACGGTGATGCTAGAATCCCCAGGTCATCTTCAAGAGAAGAGAAGCACTCTCGACTGCTAAGCCTTCTCTCCTGCCCTATGTCAGGTGTTTTCATCACAACAGTGAAAAGTCTACCATACATGATGTAGACTAAATTAACAGACCACCAGTACCTCACCCATGAAGTAAACAAAACGGTTTCCTGTTAATTAATATTTGTTGGACTAGACAGATGGTTCAGTGGTAAAGAGTATTTCTTACTGTCAAAGGGGACTCATGTTTAACTCCTAACATCCACATTGCAGTTTATAACCACCCATAATTAAAAAACATTTAATGGCATGAAGAATTGCTTATAATGTTGAATGACAGTTCGAGCCACAGAGCTTGGCATGTGGCGGGATTGGGAGAGTGCTTACTGACAGACAGGAGGCCCTGGGTTCAATCCCCAGCACTTCATAAAACCCAACATGGTTAGAGGCTAGAAAGATGGCTTAATGATTGATACATTTGTGGCTCTTCCAGAGGACTTGGGGTCAGGTTCCAGGACTCTCATAGTGACTCATAAACATAAAGGATTTGTCACACTTTTCTGACCTCTGAGCACCAGACACACATGTAGTACATACACATGTAGGCAAACCACTGATATGCATAAAATAAAAATATAAATTAATCTAAAAATTAAAAATATTTCTTGCAATAGAAAGCATGGTAGCACACACCTGCAACCTCAGCAGTTGAGAGACAGAGGCAGGAGGATCAGACATTCTTAATCATCCTTGGCTTCATAAGGTGAAGATCAAGGTCAAGGTCAAGGTCACCATTGGGTACAAGAAACCCTGTTCAGGCAAAAAAAAANGAAAGAAAGAAAGAAAGAAAGAAAGAAAGGAAGGAAGGAAGGAAGGAAGGAAGGAAGGAAGGAAGGAAGGAAGGAAGGAAGGAAGGAAGAAAGAAAACTAATAGGTAATGATATACATAGGTAAAATATGTAATTTTATAATACATATGCATGAATGTAGAAAATATGTAGAAGGAGAAAATCAAATTGCTAGTACCGAAAATTATGATCTTAAAAACTTAACTAGACAAGATGACACATACCTGTAATTCTAAAACTTGAAGAGGTAAGATCTTGAGTTCAAGGACAGCCTAGGTACATAGTAAGACTCTATCTGAAAGAAAAAAAAATAAGATACAAAAGATCAGAGCAGCAAGATGGCTCAGTGGGTAAAGGAGCCTGTCACAAACCTAGTGACTTGAGGTGGATCCCTAAGGGGTTCTTGGTAGAAGGAGAGAGGCAAACTCCTGCAAGCTGTTCTCTGACCTCTACACCCAAGCTGGGTGCACACAAACACAAATAATAAATAAATGTATTCTGGGCATATAAAATTTGCAATAGTTCGACAATGGTCAGATTTCTTTTTCAGGTGCATAAGCTTTTAATTCCATTTTTGGTACATGTTTTAGTTAGGGTTACTGTTGCTGTGAATAGACATCATGACCATGATAACTCTTATAAAGGAAACTATTTAATTGGGTCATGTTCCTACCCTCAGAGCTGGTGTGAGAACAGTGAACTTCATCAAGTCACATGCTCAACACAGCCCAGAGGAAGCAGTTGATACATAACATCCACTGGCATCGGTGCTCAGAGGCAGAGTCCATCTGCCCATCTGGAGAAGATGCCTAGGGTCACACAGTAGGAAGCCTCACTTAGATCTGTGTGATTCCAAAACCTCTGGTCCTAACCACCCCAGATACTGGATCTCATTATCCATCTAGCAGTGTGCAAAGGTCATACATACAGCCTGGACCACTTCATGCCCACAAGGAAGGTCCCAGACAGGACAGCCCAACCCCAAAGTACAGCCCATCAATCCACCAGGGTCAAGTCCCAAAGTCCAGGGAGAGTGACATGAAGGGACTTCCATGGCCAGGATGAAAACTAAGGCCCCACCATCTCTGATCCTTCTATTGGGAATACATTCCCCTCTACAGCAAGCCTGGAAAGGCAAGAACTGTATCTACATTGATTTTTCAGGGCCAGGCACAGACAGGGCCTTGTGTGTGAGAAATGCTGGGAACCAGAGATATCCAACTGATGGATGACAGACAAACAATGAACAACTCAGGTTTATAGGAAAAGCAGTCTAGGAAAGAAGACAGGAGCCCATGGCTGAGGTTAAAATCAGCACAGCACATAGCAGAGGCAGAGCAAAGATGTGACTTTGAGATTCCACACTTGTGTGATCCTGGGGAAAGCTGGCCCCAGACAGAGAATCTTCCAGTCAAGTGCTGCTTGTGGAGTCAGTGGATTCAGGTACAGGAAAGGCAGGTCACAGTCACTGAAGTCCCCTGACTGCTGGGCCAGGTTCTGGAGTCTCAAGTACAAGCAATGTCAGCAGCTTTAGTCTGTGGGATTTTTCCTCTGAACCCACAAGGAGCTGAGTACTGTGGCAGAAGGTGACTCCTTTTTCCTTCCCTTATGGCCCATGAGGCTAAGCATAAAATGCTCTCTATTTCAAGTCTATAGGAGAAAATGCTTCTAAATCCATTAAGTTGCTAATGCATGCATTCCAAGACCAAAAAGAAAGGTGCAGGATTGATGGATGGACCTGTCATATTTATGCTTGATAGCTGAGTGACTAATGGGCTTTGCAGTTTATAACACAATGCTGTCTTCCTTCTCCTCTTCAAGCTCGGGTGATTTATAGAGTGGGTGCATTGCAACGGTATGACAGTGATGACACTCTATCACCCTAGATTATCAATGAGTCCCTTTGAGAAAAGGATGCCCAGGGCACAGTGTAGAAACAGAGTGGAGAGAGAACATTTGTGTCCAGCCATCTGAAATTCACAGCCTTCTTCCCTGAAGCCACCTTCCTGTTTCTATTAGGGGTGCAGGAATTTTTAGACAGAACAAAGCTGTTTCTCTTCCACCCAGACTGATTGAGTCTGCCCCCCCAAAAATGGGCAAAGGCTCCTCTTGGCTGTCCTTACTCCCCATCTCTTTGACCCAGCTTCAACAGGCAGCTTCCCAAGGGAAAAGGGGGGCTCATACAACTTGGGAAGCGCATGAAGCATACAATGTCCAGAAAGTAAACTTTACAATTCCACAGAAGCTCCTGAAATCCAGGTCTCTCTCTCCAAGGAAACAGAGGAAGTAAGAAATTGCTATAGGGAAGAGGCAAGTAGGCAGACAGGCAGACAGACAGACAAGCTCAGCTGTCTACCACATCATACAAAGAGTTACAGGAATGCAGCTCTCCTGAGTCACTGCCTATGCTAGGGGTAAGACCTACAACCTACGTTTCTGATATAACCCTAGTAAATTCTCTGGCTAATGAAGTAATTACATTTCTCTGGCCTGTCGTTGGTGCCCTAACTGGGGTAGATAGACATTTGTTCATGTCTCTCCAGGAAAAGTCATACATCATCATCATATCTGTCAGGGATTGCTACACCCACTCCAGTAGTGACACATGTGACAGTAGTAGAAACCTGGACGTAGTCCTGAGGCGAAAAGTTCACAGAAACTTAGTCTCCTGGAACCGTGGCATCCCACATAACGAATGTTCCAAACCTGTCCTTGCGAATGGATCTGTGTGATTCCTTTCAGTATTGATTTATTATAGGTGCCTCCAAGCAATGACTTGCCAAATACTTAAGCAAAATTGAACTTTGCTTCCTGGCCTTCACCAATGTCTAGGTAGTCCTTGAGCCGACCTGGGCTTGGAACTCAGTAAGAATGTTGCCTATTCAGTGACATTCAGAATTGCCTCTAGTATTGTAAGAGAGATAGTGAAAGAAATCAGGCATTACTATCTACTACATAGAGTTAGAAATCTCAGGGCAAGCTTAGCAAAGTAAATTTAGAATTCATATTATAGTTATGTATGGCAGACTATATTACTTATTAGTAGAAAGTCCCCTCACACTATCACTTAGAATAAAAGCCGAGTTGCTCCATATACAGGAATTTACAATGGTTTAGGAAGTAGATGGGGCTATGGTTTTAGAGTATCACATTATTCATGAGAAGGTTAGCTAGAATGGAACTCCCTAATTAGAACCATGACTTGGCTGGAACCCCGTTTTCCTGCAGGTTGATGGACCCAGTTGAAGTCTGTCTGCAGCCAGGGAGTGAATGTGAAATGTCACTACAGGCCTAGGTGTATGAACAGCAGATACTGTACTAGAAGACTGTGGAATACTGACATTTCGGGAAAGGTAGGAATGAAGGACTGAGTGGAGTAGATTCCTGTCAACTGAAGGGAGAGGACATATGAGCAACCACATAAATATAGCAACCTCTAAAAAAGGGCTGAAATGAAGAAAAATAAAAAGGAGGGGAGAAATGGGGTGGGTGTCAATGAAAACACAGAGTACAATGTTATTGCTGTGCTGTGAGAGAGATCCAGGACCATGGGGACAGGGGGGGATCAAGAGAAGAAAGCAAATAGATGGGAGCAGGTCTCACAGATGGAGGGTATAAGAATGGCTCATCCATGGACCAGGAAGGAAATATGTAGACAGAGGACTACCCATCACTCAAGTGGGGTCCTCAGGATCCATTCCACCACCTATGTGACCCAAAATTGGCTCTCATCTATCGTTTTGACTCAACATCACCAAGCCGTGTGTGCCTGGCCTGATGCCTCTGCCAGCCTTTCCCTGCTGCCTGTTTTAAGAAAAGAAAGGAGAAAAATAGAAAAAACTGTGCTTCAAATGAAAGCTTTTTGAAAAAAGTTACTAATGCTGCAGGCAGGCGGCAGCACCATTTGGCAGAGCTCCAAAGCAAGACAAACAAAGCAAGGTGTCCATTTTAAAGGGTTTAGAAGGAAAGAGAGATCTCATACCACAAGGCAGCAGGCTCAATTAATATGTATCCTGTGCTATGGAACATACACAACTTACATGCTAAGAGTCATGAAGCTACTGGATAAGGAAGAGGGGTTGATTAATGTATGGCTGCCGCAGACCCAGATGGTGGGGGACTGGGTATTTCTATCCTGAAGTAACCTTATCTGCGAGAGGCCTGGATTACCTAGAAGACCCGGATATCCTGGTCATCCTACTGTTGATCTCCAGCCTCAATACTCCCATCCCTAAGACATTCCATTAAAGTGCCAACAAAAGGTACCCTGAACAGACAAGGTGAGCAAGGTAATATGCCTGTTCCCTTAGCAGCCCTGATGGAGCCTTGGGAAGTCAGCAGTCTAGAACTTGGGCTAGCTCTACAGCTGCAGTCAGACTTTTCTGTATTGGGTAGAAGATTAAAAAGGTCCCAGACCTTTGTTCTCTGCATCCTCTGCCCCTGAAGCTACCTCAGTATGACTGGAAATGAAGATAGCATGTTGGCTATTGAACATTTGATCACATTGTGAACCCCCAAAACTTGGTTGTGGTGTGACCCAACCCTAGTACACACCTTTAATCCAAGAACTAATAAAGTCAACCCTAGGTCAAGAGATGAAACAAGTAACCATCAAGCATAAGTAAACAGAAAGAAGGGTCTTGGGGTCGAAGGGTATTTAAGACAGAATGGGGGTGGGGGAAATATGCTGGATAGTCCTCCAGGTTTAAAGGCATACTGCAAAGACTCAGACTTCAGTACGATAGTTGTATTTATCATTTTCTATTCTGGAGAGAAGACACACAAGGGGAATTTTGAGACTTAGACATAGGGGTAACTCCCAGAGGGAAACAGGGACAGGTTTCCAAAAGTCCTGTATTAATTACTTTAAGGAAATCAGGATTTATTTTGGCTCACGGTTTGAGGGTGCAGCCCCTCATGGTGAGGGAAGCAAGAGCGGGCGACAGATGGTCACATGGCATCCACAGTCTGGAAGCAAGAGAGATGAGTGTTGGCTCTCAGCTTGCTTGCTCTCTTAAATTCAGTCTGGGACCTGAGCCAGTTAGCTCAGTCCAGAAACTCCGGTACAGACACGCCCACAGGTGTGTCTCCTAGGTGATTCTGTTTCCTGTCAAGTTGACAATTCACTCAATTCCTCCAGCACTGACTCAGGAGAACACATGTGGGATGCTGTCTACTAGGGATGCTTCTTACAAGTTCAGTTCCTAGTTCTTTGGTGATCTGGTCACACAACCCCTTCTTCTTGTTTAGCAGGAAAACTCTAGACCTCCAAGGAGAGCAAGTGTTGAGCATAAGCCACATTTTTTGTGTGGCAGTTTCCTTTAAAATTAAACATTCTCTCCTATAGAGAAGGTGGAGGCTCAGGAAACTCACAGAAAAGTTCTCAGACTTAGAAGGCCCTCCCCAAATTATATACTCTCAGACTTGGGGACCCCAGAGGTTCACAAGATTCACAGAACCCTCCTCAAGGTGAAAGAAGCAGTTAACAGTTGCTGGTTCGAGAAGACTACTTGGCATAACTGTCTATAGCTGTGCATGGAGCAACAGGGATGCAATGTGGCTTTTGTGAGTAGTAACTTCTATTAGGATGTGGGCTTTCCCCAGATACATCTGCTTTGAGTCCCATGTGCTTCTGTAAGGTACCTTCACTTCTATAAGTAACTCTAGTAAACTCCTTTTTTGCCGAGGTAAACATGGGTAGAATATTTTCTTTGATCTACTCTCAATACCCTATCTAATCATGTAACATATTTATAGGTGTTCTATCCAGTGAATTTCTAAGGTCCTCTATTCTGCAGCAAGAGCTTTATGTTGCTTTTGAGGAATAATCAAGGTACTGGTAATAGAATTTCCAAATTACTTTTGATCCATATAGCTGAGCAAAATGCACAGATTTGAGGAACTGGTAGAACTGTTCTTCCGTACCATGCACTAAGGCACTGAAGGAACCTGGCTTTGGATATTGTGACATTTGATTGTCATTGTGAATGGGCTGAAAACACCTGAAAGACTTGAGGAGAATATTTCCATTAGGGAAGCATTAGAGGTACTCTGATTTGCATGCTACAACTAGCTCTGTTCCAGCCATTGATGTCACACAGAGCGAGAGACAGAGACAGAGACAGAGAGACAGAGACTGAGACAGAGAGAGACAGACTGAGACAGAGAGAAAGAGAGAGAGACAGAGAGACAGAGAGAGAGAGACAGAGAGACAGGGAGACAGAGAGAGAAACAGAAAGAGAGAGACAGAAAGAGAGAGACAGAGAGCCACACCTGTAGGAAGTGGAAACTTAAGGGTTCTTTGGAAAGTCAGTTGTGTTGGATGGTGTTTTGCTATGAAGGAGTGTTTTCCTGAAGTGGAAACGGGTTAAAGACTAAGGCAGACTCATAAAGAAGTGTTTTGCTGAAGCAGACACAGGAGAGAGGATATGCTGCTAAAGCAAGGCAACAGGCTTCTTCGCCCATCATGAAAGGCCAGGTGATGAAGGATTCTTCGCTAGCAACACATATATTGGTCTGCCTTACCAATAGTTGAGCTGCATAGACAAAAGCGCACCAAAAACTTCCGGTGGTGTGCTGCAGTTTGTGGCTGCTTCTTAGGACTTGAGCTGATTGGCAGAGTGATATCAGCTAAGACAGACACACATGCTGAGGCAAGACCCATGGAGGACACATGATGCTTGGAGGGTAAAAATAAGACTCCACAGAGTGACAGAGGAGAGCTTGGCTTGCTGGTACAATTAGCTGTGCAATACTGTAGGTCTCTAGTCTTCGCTGATTTTTGCTTCCCTGAGAGTGGCATAGGCAAGAACTTCTGGTGTTCCTGCTGTCCCTCCTGCTAACTCGAGCCAAGGCTGAGGCCTGTCTGTCTCTGCTAGGTCATGTCACCTCTACTGATAACCTGACTCTACAGAGCTGGTGTATGCGTGAAGTGTTTGCGAGCAGATAGAGCCACTGCTGCCTGCTAACCTGTGAACTGAACTGCTGATTTCCAGACAACACAGGCAGGAGTTGCTCCAAAGAATCTTTCTAAACGGATCCACTTCCCCCATATACTTTCTTTCCCACTACCTCTGGTGGGTGATAGGCTAAAAGGGAGGTTAAAGCATTTAAGAACCATCATTAAATTAAAGTTACAGCTGTATGATGACTATGGAGCCACTGTCCAGAAGTGCAGAACTAACACTGGTACAAGCCTTTGACTGGTGGAATAAACTCCTTGTTTGAGTTCTCCTGAGCTGGACTGTTCTCATAACATCATATGGTTTCAACAATGACAGCCTCTCAATAAAGAACAAACATCTTATCCTTGAAGGACCATCATGGTCATCCCTGTGACCCTGGGAAGTAGTCCTTAATAACATATCAGCACGGGGCCTTTGTCTCTGCCTCTGTTTTTCTGGGAAGACATGTTGCTGAAAGAACAGTTGTTGGAAGGATGGATAAATTCAGACTCCTGGGCTGGGAAAAAGACCCTTCCCTGTGGTGTTCTGGTGTCATCACTAGGAGCAGGACCAGATGGGACCAGGAAGTGAATGCATTTGGTAGTGGATATCCTATTTCATTCTCAGCCAAGAGATGTCGGTGGTTTACATGAATAATGAGGAAAAATTTTTTCCATGAAGGTATCTAAGCAAAAGGAAAATAGGATGAAAATATAAGATGAACTCAGATGAGCCCCCAAAAAGTGTGTTGGAGGTAATACTGACTCTGATACTTCTGGCAGCAAAAGCAAAAAGGGAAATTTGAGTATTTTATTATTATCACACCCCCTGTGTCCAGAGCACCAAGTGCAACCCAGCCAGGAGACATGACAGAAAGGACTCCAGGTGAAGTTGAGGCTGCTGGGAAGGAGGCAGAACTTTCAATCCATCCCCACAGCAGCCGCAGACAGGGTTCTCCTCTTACTTCCTATAATGATCTTAGAGAAGGCTAATAAGAAAGCAGTTTGATAAGGTGTCAAGACAGACAAGCATGGACACGAAATTCATTGAAGTCTGTCTTGATCCACAGTCATGACCCATAATGATCTAAACCATCAAGACCAATGGTATAATGGCCCTTGATTGTTTAGAATGCAACTGAATCATACAGAGGCAAGGTTTACTGAAGGAGGTAGCACCTAGGCTGAGTCCCAACTCCAAGTCTGCAAGCTCTGTCACCTCTGTCACCTCTGTGTGCTGTCTTCGTTTCCAGTCAAGCTGAATGATAACAATAAGAACAGCAATAGTAGCAGCAGCAGACATGCCAGACACCTTGTGTCCCCAGAGCCCATTGGCCAGCCAACCTAGCTGAGTTAGTGAGCTCCAGGCTCCATGAGAGACTACCTCAAAACAAAGGGGGAGGGCCAGCCAGGTGGCTCAGAAGGTGAAGACACGGCCAACCCAGACAACTTACTGTGATCCCCAAGACCCAGAAGTTTAAAAAAAAAATCAAAATTAAAAGGTGGAAAGTGAAGACACCAGATATCCTGTGGCCTCACACACATGCACACCTACATACATGTACGCACACAGCCACATGAACCTGAACACACCACATAGACACTAAAGCTGGCTATGGTAGTACACTCTGGTTATCATCAGGATAGCACTCAGGAGGCAGGGGGATTGTGAGTTGGAGAGACCTGCTGAAGCTACATTTATAACGAGTTCCCAGTCAAGATGAAACAAGGCCCTGTCTGAGGAGAACCTGCATCTCTGAGCCCAGACAGCATGACGTAGAAGAGAGCAGAAGCAGGAAGGTCTGCTGCAGTGTAACCTCGGCATAAGTAATGGGGAAAGATTTCACAACGTGAACTGATGGAAGAGCCAAAACTGTCATGAGGTGAGTTAAATCCCAGTGTCCTTGTTCCTGTTGCTCTCTGTCTGGGCCCGAGTTTCCCTGTTTGTAACATAGAGAGTCACCCCCTTGCCACTTCTCTGTTGATGAAGCTGTCCCTTGAGAAGGGGTGCAGTACTGCAGCAGGTGTTGCTATTAAGTGTGTTGATTGATTTAAATTGCTCCCCTTGAGGCGCTTCAATAGCCTCCGAACACGGGAGAAAGATTACATTGCAATCACTATAGCTCTGTCGAGCGTCTTTGCTCCATTCATCAAGAAGCTGTAGAAGGGTTATCAGGTGTTCTACGCTGAGCCTGGGACTCTGAGATAATGCTGTAGTACCTGGCCTGGAGGTTATTGAAGCCTCCCTCATCTTGGAGACGAATGCTTAGATAATGAACGCTGGGCATAACTATATGGGTAAGCTACCCAAGCACACATACACAGACTGGCAGATTCACAAACAGTTCAGCACCTCAGTAGGTCTGTGTGTGTGCACGTGTGTGTGTGCATGCATATATGTGTGTGTGTGTGTGTGTGTGTGTGTGTGTGTGTGTGTGTGTGTAGACTGGAAGTTGCTCTTTTTTTTTTTTTTTTAAGTTTTTCAAGAGAGGGTTTTTTAGTTTCTCTGTGTAGCTCTAGCTACCCTGGAACTCTGGAGACAAGACTGGCCTCAAACTCAGAGATCCGCCTGCCTCTGCCTCCAGAGTGCTGGGATCAAAGGCGTGAGCCACCACCACCCTGCTCTGGTGTGATTCTTAAGACCCTGTCCACTCGGTTATTTGAGACCTGGGACTCCCTGCTCAGGGTAGGCTGGCTATGCAGCGGGGGTCAGGGTGCCTCCTGCCTCTGCTTCCCCAGATCTGGGATCACAATGTATACCCCACATCTGCCTTTGCACATGAATGCTATGAATCCACTTGGGTCTTCACAACTGCATAGCATGCACCTTCCCAACAAGGCATTGTACCAGTGCAGTCTTGTGGATACTGAAGCTGTTTCAAATCTGGTATTGGTCACATGAAATCCCACAAAGACAATTATCTCCTCTCAAAAACATGTTAAGTCATCAAACTGTGGGGCTGGAGAAATGGCGCTGATTCCTCCTCCAGTGGACCTGAGTTCAATTCCCAGCAACCATGTGGTGGCTCACAATCATCTTTAATGGGCTCTGATACCCTCTTCTGGTGGTATCTACTCATATACATAAAATAAATAAATAAATCTTTAAAAGAAATTAAACCTTGTCACGTGGGAAGAAATGTCACAGGGACTTGAAAATGATTTAAATATAATCAGAGTTCTTAAGTGCATTGGTCTCTTCATTGTCTATATTCCAGTAAAAAAAAAAAAAAAAAATTGTCAAGAAAGATCAATGAAATGGTTCAATTGAAGGGAAATGAAATTTAAGATAAAATTTGAGGCCTGATTTATGTAACTTATGTCAAATAGTCCAAAGAAAAAGTTGTTTTTAAGCTTAGAAGCCTGAGGTGAAGAACACAGTGAAACAGGCCCATTGTTAAAATGTTAACCAAATGTTCCGCTGACCTAGATAAGCATCCGCCCCTCAGGTCTCCTGACATCCTGACTTGCACGTACTACTCTGCTGATGTGTAACCATTCTGCCAATCGTGTGCAACTGCGCCAGTTCTCCCCAGCCCCCAACCCTCTCCCTATAAAAACCCCTAGCTTTCGGGCCTCGTCGTGGTCGATTCCTCTGTCTCCTGCGTGAGATACGTATCGGCCCAGAGCTCCGTTATTAAACTACCCCGTGTTTTTACATCAAGATGGTCTATTCGTGGTTTTTGGGTGCCGCCATCTCAAGACTGGAGTGGAGAGGGCTCCCCACGGAGGTCTTTCACAATGAGTAAAGGCGCCTGCTTCCAAACCTGAGACTCTCAGTTCAACCCCTGGAACCCACATCTTTGAAGAAAAAACAACCCCTGCAAGCTGTCCTCTGACCCTTGTAAGCACAAACACTAAATTTATTAAAATATATTAAAAAATTATTCAAGAAATGAATAGAAAAGTGTCAACACCAACTTTGAGATGTAATGATGTGGGTAGAGACTTTGGTCTGTCCTGGTTAAGTCCTGATATAGTCCCTGGAACGCTAATGCCTTGTGCATAAAGCAGCTGAAGGCACATCTCTGGTAATCATCACAGCTGTGCTTGACTGAACACCCATGATAGCCAGATGCATTTATCAGTTCAGTCCTCCTTTAGACTGACAGAGCAGCTGTGGCCAAGGTCACAGGGTTGATGTGATCTTTTGACGTTCAGAAAGCTATATGGAAAAACTCCATACTTCAGTACCCAGCATTGTCTGTTCCCATAATCTTCAATGCTGAAGCCATTTTTTTGGAATCTGGAAGCCCTGAGGTAATGAACTTGGCAGACCCACTGTGAGGCATCTTTAACAGTAAGTAAAGAGTAACCTACCACAACCTACTTCTTTGAACCATGTTCTCCCTTGACCCAAGCAACTGTGCAGCCATGTTAAGGCTCGAGGGATCTGAAGAAGCACGGGGGCTCTTGGTACTTGGAGTTCAGTTGGCAGATGCCTATGGAGAGGCACACACCAGAGAGGAAGTTGGGTAAAACCTAGTACCCCACCTCCATTACCCACTCTGTACCTTCACTCTGACTAAAGGAGGGGACCTTGCCACCAGGATCCCCATCTACACCTAGCCAAACATGCATGCAAACCCACACAGGAATCCCAAATTAGCTCAACCTGCCTCTCAAGTGCTGGATAAGCCTAATTAGACCAAATTAATAATTTATTCAAGCAAAATGAGATATGCCAAGAACCTCCAAGGAGGCTGTGAAATGATAATGCCTTCTTATTAGGAAATGTGTCAACACCCACAAAAGCTCCTTGGCTCCACATAGAAGGCCAGCAAATGTGACATAATTCACCTTCTGAGACCAATTTCTAGGTCCTTCCACCTGTGTCCCGGTGTGTGAGACACACGCCCCCACTCACCACACATCCCTCCTTCTCCTCCTCTCTGTCTCTTTCCCATGCATCTCCCTCTCCCTCCCTACTTCTCCCTAACCCGCCCCCCCCATCACTATCCTAACTTTTGAAATGATTCTCCCCCAGCAAAAAGGAATGCCAATGACAAGCTAATATTTCCATGTGACACACTGAGTGACTCTAACATAAAAATTAACTGGTGCCTGACAAAGTCATAATTACTAACTAATAATGCATATGAAAATTCCATAATTAATCATGTTATAGATATTTTCACCCAAGCACAAAGCTGGAGGAGGGCACCTGTACCTATAGGGAGGAAATGTCTGCATGCAGGCTGTCCAGGGAGAACTTGGGGACACAAATTCCTTCCAACACCTTTCCAGAACCACATTTGTCCTGTACACTGGACCCCATGGGACTGATTTGTGTCTTCAGAGGAACAGGAAAAAAAGCAGTGGGTTCTGCTAAGAACCACTGAGGACACAGAAACTGATCTCTGCAGAGAACCTCGCTCTCAGCGCAGGCTCCTGAAGCACACCAGCGATGCAGAGGTGGCAGCAGGAAACATCTGTATCCTTATCTCCCTTGCTGTCATAGCAGGCTTCCTGAGGCCAAGAACTCACACAGGGCAGGAACCTGGAGGCAGGAGATGATGCAGAGGCCATAAAGGGTGCTACCTACTGACTTGCTTCCACGGATGGCATCACCAATAATGGGCTGAGCCTTCCCACACTGATCACTAATTGAGAAAATGCCTTATAACTGGGTCTCATGGAGACATTTCCTAAACTGAGGCTCCTTCCTCTCTCATAACTCTAGCTTGTGTCAAGTTCGCACACAAAACCAGCCAGTACACCTACAAACACACACACACACACACACACACACACACACACGGCAGGGGAGAGAGGGGAAAGAGAGAGGAAAAGAGAATGGAGAGGGAAAGGGAGAAAGAAAGAAGAGGAAGAGGAAAGGAAGGAAGGAAGAAGGAGAGAGGCAAGGGAAGAAGGGATAGAGGGCCCTCAAGAGCTACTAAAGGAAATGCTGAGAGGCCCACCTCTGGAGACATTTAAGCCAGGGATGGTCCAGATACGAGAGATAGAACAGGTTCCCCAATTAGAGTTGTTTAATAAATTTATTCACACTTGATCAAATGGGGAGAGGGTGGTGAGAGAAAGCAACTCTGGGCCTCAGAAGCTAAATCTTACTGCCCTGTCTCTTAGCAAGAATGTGTCCTCCCCCCTGTGGTGGAGTCCCAGAAGCTGTTAGATGAGATGGTTCTGTGGGAACAACACTTACTGCCAAGCCAGGCACCTGAGCTTTATCCCCAGGACCCATGTGCACGCGCGCACGCACAAACATATGCATGCATGCATAGCAGCATGCATGCACCCCTACCCCTACACACACACAGAGAATAAAAAAATGTATATTATTTTTAAATATTTTTTAAAAGCATAAATACAAGGAGGAAAGGAGAGAGGACATTAGTTATAATCAGGATACTACTAGAAGTAATTTATAATGTGTCACACGACCCATGTATGGTTCCTGAACTGCTATTTCTCTCTGCCCATCTATGATGCCACCCCTCGTCCCCTCTCCCAACTCTGAGCTGCAGACAAGCACACTTGGGAGGGGGTGAAGAATTAAGTCATAATGGTGTTCCTCTCATTATTGGCTCCTAGGAGCTTAGAAGACGGAGGAGCGCTAATAATCATAATTTCCTGTGCCCAGAGCTCACTGTTAAGCAAGGAGCATCTGCAACTGGTATCCTGCTATCGGGCAACATCCCAGGTAGGAACTGGTCACTGAACATTCTACTGTCAGTCACAGGTTAGAATGAAGTTCCTGATGTAACCGGCTCCTCCTTCCAGCCCAGCACTCCTCAGAATGGCTTCTGTCCTCACATTTCCTCAGCATTTTGATGGAGGCCTCTAAGGCGGTCTCTGGGAAGGCCAGTGCTCTCTACAGAGAGAGTTAGCGGGGCTTGGAGGTTTCAAAGCCCATGGTGTCCCAGCTAGTTCTCTCTGCCTACTGCTTGTGAATCAGATGTCATTTCAGCTACTGCTCCAGCACCATGACTGCCCCCTGCTGCCTTGCTCCCTGCCATGGTGGTCATGGATGCTAATCTTCTGGAACCATGAGCCTCAAATTATGTGCTTTTTTTAAAATATAACTTGCCTTGGTCATGGTGTTTTGACTTGACTATACAAAGGTAACTAATACATGCACAAATAATAAACATTTTAAAAATAATAAAACCTAGACAAAGAACACCTAGAGAGTCTGGTGCCCATCAGGACCCCGGAAGGAGGGTGGTTGGGAATGATCACACTGGCAACCACCACATTTTAACTTCAGCCTCGCCCTTTCACCCAGACAGAGGATGGTAGGCCTGGGTGTAGGAAGATGGACTCTGAGGCCCTCAAGTTCCTGTGAGACTCAGTTTCTCCATGAGTAGCAGGTGAGTAAGATGGGTAGCCATGGCTTCCCAGCATGCTGACCTGAGGAGTGCTGGATCCTGGAAATTCCTACATTGCATAGCTGTGTAACACATAGAATCACCATGAACATGACAGCCCTATGAGCCTCCTTGAAGTACCAGTGCTGGCCTCTCAGTGGGGGCAACAAGGCACAGCCCAGCACTACCTTGGGTTAGCATGAAGAACATCCTGTCCCTCCCCACAGACCTTATAATGCATGTTATATTGACAAATTGTTGGGTGCTGTTTGAGCTGAGAAGCCGGCTCTGGAAGCCTTGTTACTCATCCCCACCCCCAACCCCAAACCCCATTTCAGACCCAAGCATGTTTGTCTCAGTGTCTTTTCTAGGGATGAACTTCCCTCCCTAACTCTGTGACAGGGAAGGAAAGAACATCAAAACGGTCCAAAAGTTAGAAAAATATATCATGCTCTTGGGCTGAAGAGGTAGCTCAATGGTTAAGAGCACTGATTGCTCTTCCAAATGTCATGAGTTCAATTCCCAGCAACCACTTGGGACTCTATCTGGAACGCTGGCTGACTGCCTAAGCAGGACTCTCGCGGTCATCTCTGCGGAATATTTTTGAGTCTGTGGTATACCCTCACACAGACACAACCATAAATAAAACTCTCCTTCAAACTCTTGTCACTCCACTTCAATATGACCCTTTCCGTTCCTCTTCTTTCTGCTTCTAGATGTGTTCTTTCTGGTCAAATTCCCTCCAGTGAGCTCTCCCTGCCCACCGGACCCCACCCACTGCTTCCTTCTCTTTCTCACCTGAGTGGCTTTCTTATCCCCAACTCCTCATCTCATCTCAGCTCTGCTCAAGGATCCAGAACTGTTCCTAAAAACTCACAAAACAGACAAGAACCCTTGGGCATAGGGAGCGGGAAGGAAGTAGGTGTTGAGTTATAGTTTTTTTCCTATCAGGGTCGCAAGTCAGCAGGTCCAAAGAGCTCTCATACCAGAACTGACTCTGAAAAACCTGCTGAGCAGCTCCTGGCTTTAAAGGAAGGGGGGGTGGGGGGGCACAGGGTTTGAAGGGAAAGAAGTAAGCTTTGAGGAGATGTAACCTCCCCCAACCTTGAGCAGGCTGGCTCAGACAGGTTCCACCATTGTGAAAGAGACTCCACCTAGAGTGGAGTCTTCTGACCTACATAGGTCTGTTGTTCTGCCACCTCTGCTGGTTTCTCCAAGACCAGAGAGGCTGAACCTGTCTTCCTGAGACATTCCTCAATAAGCAACAGCCTGGTGACCAAGTGCTGATAACCTGGGGACAAAGCATCAAGAACCTGGCATGGTGGGGGATGGGCCTTCCCCCTTTATAAGCTCAGACTCTTAAGTAAACTTTGGGCCTTGATCAGTATCTTTGTCTTGGTCTGTCATTCCTCTCGCCATTTTCTCCCATGCAGCCCCAGCCTCCCTTAAGGAACACGGTTCGTATTGCTGAGGAGTGGCTACAAGGAGAGACCATCTTCACAATCCTGGTGCCTTCTTAAAATCTCAGAAGTGGCTCCCTTGGTATCTCATCCACTCTAAGGCTGGTAAGGAAACCATTGAATGAAAAATGAGGACATGGCCACTCCTAGGAATGATTGAGAAGAAGGACTTTATTGTAGGTATAAGGGAGAGAACAGCCAGAGACATCTGTAAGAGTTCAGAATAAATCCTCGATGAGAAGAGGAAGAGGAAAAGGAGGGGGGGGGGGTAAGAGGACCAAGAGAGGAGTCACCAAGAGGCCAAGAGAGTGCAGGTAGCTAAGAAAGAATGAACCAAGCGAGTGTGTGGTCAAAGCGACTGAGGCTATTTAGGAACCAGAAGCTGGGGGAGGAAACTGAAGGCAGGAGCCTCCCTGGGTTGAAGAGGTGTAGGGTAAGGGGCGGGGCGAGAAGTGCTAGGAGGAGCCACAGGTACAGAGTGAACCCAGTCCGGGTTTCCTCTGAACCTGACACCATTGTGTAGCTGTTCTCATTTGAAACGCAATTCTCCAGCTAAGGAAACTTACTCAACTCACAAGACCCCTCTCTGAAGCTATAAAAGCAGTAAACAACTGCCAAGAAACTGAAGACTCTTGCGTGAAGCCGACCAATCGGCGAGCTGTAAGGAGCTGCGGATCTCTGCCTCCTAAGTACTGGGACTGCAAGCTTTTTAGGTGGGAACTGTGGATCCGAACTCAAATCTCCATACCTATATAACAAGCACAGAACTGTCTCCCTGCCTCTCGTTTCTACATATGTGTCTTTTTTGCCTAATACAATGTCTGAACAATACACAAATTGAACATTAATAGGCGTGAAGAATAAGTGAATGAACAAAAGAAAGAGGGAGGGAGAGAGGGAGGTAGGGAGGGAGGTAGGGAGGGAGGGAGGGA
>NC_034608.1:89379434-89382811 GCF_900095145.1 Mus pahari
GAAGGGAAGGGAAGGGAAGGGAAGGGAAGGGAAGGGAAGGAAGCTATCACAGTGACCCCAAACACATGGTGGCCTTAACTTCTTAACAAAGAGTCCCAGAGTGGGATAATGATAGTTATAAGCATGCACTCTCTGTCCACACAGCTCTGCAGTCTTGATGCCTGCCCATCCAAGCAAGCAGATAACTCATGCTGAGATTTACTTAAAAGGCATTTAACTCAGCTCACACATCTGCCAGCCAAGCCTATTACTTGGAGAAATGTATTCCATGTATTAGCATTTTGATTGCCAGCACTGAGGAACAGTAGTGGGTAAGCAGTCTTCTTTCTCCCCTTCTTTCACCATTTGAATTACTGCCTGCTTTTTGTGGAATAAATTGCTATAAATTGAGTTACCAGCACTCTAATGTGAGGAAATATATTCTCAGTGCTCTATGGGCAGCTGACAACATTATGGAAATACACAATGTGTACGTTGAAGTTTATGTGGATGGCGATGAGTTGTGGTGGCTGCTAGAAGAATAGGGGTGCGGTGGTGGCCTCAGGCAAAGATACTCTGTGCATACCCTTCCAGGAACTATGACAGTCCTTCACCCTCAGAAAGGAGTTTGGGGAGGGAACACTTGGTTCAGGGCAAACAGGAGGTGTTTGGGAAGTGTCTTAATTAGGGTTTCACTGCTGTGAACCGACACCATAACCAAGGCAACTTTATAAGGACAACATTTAATTAGGGCTGACTTACAGGTTCAAGGGTTCAGTCCATAATTACCAAGGTGGGAACATGACAGCATCCGGGAAGGCATGGTACAGTAGGAACTGAGAGTTCTACATCTTCATCTGAAGGCCGCTAGCAGAATACTGGCTTCCAGGCAGTTAGGATGAAGGTCTTATAGTCCACACCCACAGTGCTCTTAACCACTGAGCCATCTCTCCAGCCCACAAACCATATACTATTAAGACACTGAAACATGACTCTCCCTTGAGCAGATGCCCACACTTGGGTGTGTACTCCCCTTCCTCTATCCCTCATTTATGGATCTGCATTAAAATCTCTTGTATATTCCCACACCAAGGACTGCTCTAGGGCTGTGAAGCTGAAGAGAATACGGGCACCAGGCACCCAGGGAGGATCCTGTGCCCTTTGGGGCAGAGCACCTGAAAGTCCCAGGACAGACACACAGACCAGGGAGCAGCCATGCTACCATGCTTATTATCTCCAGGAGCTTTTGTGCTGTCCAAGTCAGCTCACCAGGCAATCAATGCCTTCTGCGATTGTTTGTATATGCTTGGCCCAGGGAGTGGCCCTATTAGAAGGTATGGCTCTGTTGGAGTAGGTGTGGCCTTGTTGGAGTAGGTATGTCACCCAATCGCAGATTATTGGGGAGCATTCTTTACAGCACACTGGTCAATGTCCATGTCCAGACTTCAACCCGAACTTGGGGCACAGAACTCAGCATCTGAATACACAGCACACAAGACCAACCCCCAAAACAAGACCTAAGCCCTGTTTCATCACCATATCTGCATGAACTATAAGCATGCTCCAGATAAACTTTTTCTTCTATAAGTTGTCACGGTCATGGTGTCTCTTCAGAGCAATGAAAAGGTAACTAGGACATATTCCATTTCTATGGAATCCTAGAAAATGTAAATCACAGTGTACAAAGGTGCATTAGTGTGGCCAGGGACCAGAGGCTGGGAGGCAGAGGGAACAAAGGAACACTGGGGTTGATGGCAACGTTCTGCAGCAATTCAGAGCTGATGGCTATTGAGGCTTACCCCCTAGCATAGATGTGGCCATTTTTTCTATGCCTGCCAGCTATTTCATACTGTTGCTGTAATATGCCTGCCAATGATTGACACAGAAAAATAACTTTCAGAGCAGGGTCGTGCTGACCCCATACCCTGTTATGTTCTGTATGTTCTGAGGTTTGTTAATCTTAAGAAAGACTACAACGGTAAGCTCCATTTAGGACCAGTTACAATAAAGGTCAGTTAGAACTATTCTGTCTAGCTGACCACTGGATAGCACTTCCTGCTCCTGTTCATGAGCTCCTTGTGGTTTTTCGTTTTTTGGGTTTTTTTTTTTCCTTTGTGAGCCACCCCTGAGAAATATTTGTCATAGCCTCAGCCCCAAACGCTCAGCTACAGCCCTGATCAATCAGTCTTAGGGTGTGTACAATAAACTATCCCTGCCTGACTAAGATTAGTGCTTGTGTGGTTTGGGGGGTAACTCCTGGAACCCAACAGTGGAAATTCTACTACCACTGCCTGATTAAATGGTCAATCACATTATGGCCCCCATACACTGACCAAAATGTTCGTAGCTTTGTGTATTCATCAGCTTTGTTACTAGAGTTGCTAGAGTCAGAATCTGAACCGTGGCAGCCCACCTAGGCTCAGCCACCTGCCCTTTGTAGGCCAACTTAGCAGACAAGTAATATAGAAAAGCAGAGAAAAGAACAGCAGAGAAGGTCTCTCGCCAGGTGTCCTCGTTGGAGTGACATCGTATTTAAACCCCGTGTGGCAATCCCTGACGCACCGCCGTGATGCCCAGGGAAGACAGGGCGACCTGGAAGTCCAACTACTTCCTCAAGATCATCCAACTTTTGGATGACTACCCAGAATGTTTCATTGTGGGAGCAGACAACGTGGGCTCCAAGCAGATGCAGCAGATCCACGTGTCCCTCAGAGGGAAGACCGTGGTGCTGATGGGCAAGAACACCATGATGCACAAGGCCATCAGGGGCCACCTGGAGAACAACCCAGCTCTAGAGAAACTGCTGCCTCACATCCGGGGGAACGTGGACTTCGTGTTCACCAAGGAGGACCTCACTGAGATTCGGGGATATGCTGCTGGCCAATAAGGTGCCAGCTGCTGCTCGCGCTGGTGCTATCGCCCCGTGTGAGGTCACTGTGCCAGCTCTGAACACTGGTCTGGGGCCCGAGAAGACCGCCTTCTTCCAGGCTTTGGGCATCACCACCAAAATCTCCGGAGGCACCATTGAAATTCTGAGTGATGTGCAGCTGATAAAGACTGGAGACAAGGTGGGAGCCAGCGAGGTCACACTGCTGAACATGCTGAACATCTCCCCCTTCTCCTTCGGGCTGATCATCCAGCAGGTGTTTGACAATGGCAGCATTTATAACCCAGAAGTGCTGGACATCACAGAGCAGGCCCTGCACTCTCGCTTCCTGGAGTGAGTCTGCAACGTGGCCAGCGTGTGCCTGCAGATCGGTTACCCGACTGTTGCCTCCGTGCCGCACTCCATCATCAATGGGTACAAGCGTGTCCTGGCTTTGTCTGTGGAGACTGAGTACACCTTCCCACTTGCTGAAAAGGTCAAGGCCTTCCTGGCTGATCCATCTGCATTTGCG
>NC_034608.1:89382963-89388865 GCF_900095145.1 Mus pahari
AAAGAAAGAAAGAAAGAAAGAAAGAAAGAAAGAAAGAAAGAAAGAAAGAAAGAAAGAAAGAAGAACAGCAGAGAAAGATTTTCCAATGGAGCCATTAGGTAGAGGAACAAAGAAATCCTGTGTCTCCTCCCCAGTCCATTTTCAGAGTCCTGACATGAGGTTTAGGTTTAAAAAGAAGGCAAGGGAGGGCTGGAAACATGCTGGCTCAGCAGTCACATGGTATTCATAAAGAGATCTGATGCTCTCTGCTGGCATGCCGATGTAACAGAGCAGTCTTATACGATAGATAGATAGATAGATAGATAGATAGATAGATAGATAGATAGATAGATAGATAGATAGACAGACAGAGGTAATTAATTAATTAATAGAAGTCAAGAGGCCAGGCAATGATGGCACATGCAATCCCAGCACTCAGGAAACAAAGGCAAGAATCTCTGTGAGTTCTCAGCCAGCCTGTTCTACAGAGCAAGTTCCAGGAGCCAGAACTACATAGAAAAATCCTGTCTTGAATAAACCAAAAAGAAGAAGAAGAGGAGGAAGAGGAGGGAGGGGAAGAAGGACGCAGGAGCTGTGGATAACTGCTAGATCCCACCCATCATCTTCCCAGCAAGGCATGATCTGTTAAGTCATCAAAAGCTTGTAACATACATTTCCCACGAGACTTCAGTCTTTCCTTCTTCCAGCTGCTAGAGAAATTCCAATTCCTTAGTGCCCATTGTCGGAGGTTTCGATAGCCAAAGGGGAAGCACAAAATTGTCTCTAGAGTATTTTCATACCTGCCATGACAATTCCAGCTCTCTGTTCCTATGGTAAACGACCTAGGTTAATCTACTCACAGGAAACCTCTTATTTTGGATGGAAACCTTGGAAGTTAGGTCCGTGACCACTCATTCTGTCTTGGAACCTGTGGAGAGACAGCAAAGCTTCTCTGTATTTTAAAGAAAATCAGGGGAGCTAGAGACATGGCCAGCCTGGTCTACAAAGCAAGTCGAGGTCAGCCAAGGATCTGTTACATAAAGAAGCGCTGTTTCAAAAACAACTGTTGTGCCTGAGTCCACGGGAAACCAGAATAGCCCAAGAATTAGGAAGTCTGCTGCAACTCACAAAAGAGTCTTTTATTGTTTCAAGTTTGAACTTGGTTTGCCCACCTAGCACTCACTTCGTGGATACTGGCAGGCAACCCTGAGTCCAGAAAACATTGGGTTTATATACAGTATAGTTAGGAATAGTGTGAATATTCACAGAAAAGGGGAGCAGAGGGTGGAATAGTACTGAAGGGGGGGGCTGGTTAATTAATGGGTGTCTGTTCAAGGACTAATTTCATGGCCAGTCGTAACTGTCTGTGACCTGACGTCTGTTTACCTTTTTTCCATGGTCTCCCTTGAGCTTGTTACTTCTCTAAGGACTCAAGGACAGGCACCTGGAGTTTTGCTGCTCATCAGCAGGAGGGTTGGTTTTTAGAGCCACAGAGATGGTGCCATTCTAATGCTAGGGGAGGGGGAGGGAGCCCCTCGCTGCTGCAGGAGGCCACAGCACAGAAACCAGCTGTCTGCATGTCCTGCTTGCCGCAAGGGGGGGAGAGGATGGGAGCCTCTGGCAGGAAAAATGTACAACACTGAAGTGTCTCTAGTATCAGTAATTCTGGGGTTGCAACACAACAACAACAACAACAACAACAACAACTAAATACATACATACATACATACATACATACATACATACATACATACATACATGCATACATACATAGAATTTATTTTCATTTTTGCCGAATGGGGTAGGGGGTGTGATGTGAGTTATCTACCAGAGAAGACTACTCAGACATGGGTTTAAGCCAATATAAAGTCTTTATTAGCTGCCCAGCAACTACACTGGGTGCTCAGGACCCAGGCCCACTGGGCCTCCTCAGGGTGACCTTTCAGATACAAAAATCATATTCCTTGTTGACATACTTCATTTAGCAAGAACAGTTAGCCAGAAGTAGAACTACAGAAGCCAAAAAGCAAGATTACTACATTTAGAGACTTTGCCAGAACTATGGACATTGATGGATCAGGCCTTCGTTTTAGTTTTGGCAGATGATACTGTCTGTGTGCTGAGTTTTACAGTGTGAATGGTTCTTACATCATGGAGTCAGTTGTGTTAAGGTCTGGGGCCTGTTACAATTATAAGAGCAGAATTAGGGGGTGGTTGGTGTGTCCACTTGTCTGTTTGTTCAGTGTATGTGCGCATGCTTGTGGCAGCCATAGGACAACCTACGGTGTTACCTCGGAAATACCACCATCTACCTCCTTGAGAATTGGCCAGGAGCTCACATGTTACTGTTTGAAGCTCAGCTCTCTATATACCTCAAAAACAAAAACAAAACAAACAAAACGGATGTTTAAAGAGAAAAGAATTGGTTTTGTGGCAGGCCAGGAATCTGTGAGGAAGAACTTCCAGAAAGAGACTGGACCTGACACTGACTTTCTGGCCAGCCAATCAGTAACACTTCAGTCACTGTGTGGAGACCCGATGATGCAGGTATCAAGCCAAATTACAATCGCCTTAAGCTATATGAACTCACTCAAACAGCCCTTCCGTGCCTTCAGTGTCTAACCCAACACCCTGTTACTAACAGATAAGCCTTTGAAATGTATAAACTCTCCTTTCCCCCCAGGCTCTGTCTCCTGATTTCTTCTAGTAGCAGTACTGGGTTGTTAGACCTCCAGATTCAATAGGAAGAGACTCACAAATGAAGTCCCACCCAAAATACCCGAACTTTTAAGTTAGAAATGAGCCTCAAAGAGGAGACAAAAGTAACTTCAATGCCCTGATGGGTTATTCGCCTTTTGTCATACTTTTGGTTTTTTGTTGTTGTTTTGGTTTGGTTTGGGTTTTGGTTTTTGAGACAGGGTATCTCTATATAGCCCTGGCTGTCCTGGAACTCACTTTGTAGACCAGGCTGGCCTCAAACTCAGAAATATGCCTACCTCCTGAGTGCTGGGATTAAAGGCAAGCGATGGTGGCGCCTTTTGCTATCCACTTGCAGATGGCTGAACTTCACAGGAAAACATTGCAGATGGCTGAGCTTGATGGGAAAGACGAAAGGGTCAAGCAGGGAGAAGTTCAAGCTGTCCAGGAGAAAGCTGGGGTAAGGCACAGGCAGACCACAGGAAGTCTCACCAGTCTGCTCAGACCAGAGGACGCTCAAATGCCCCGACCTTGAGCAAACAAAGCTTTGCATAAGGATCTGAGAGACTGACTTTTGTTCCTGGAGATTTCTTTGTGGAAAAAATAATGCAAAATGATAAATGTAAAATCGAATGCAAAAACAGAAGGGATCCGTGCAGGGAAGAGTCCAGGAAACTAAAGGGGTTTGTTTGTTTGTTTGTTTGTTTGTTTGTTTGTTTTTAATAGCAAGCAATTCAGGATCAGGAAGTACGTTGAACTGAGCTAGCTGCGCCCTCTAGCGACTTCTTGGAAGAAGGACTGAGGGAGCTAGAATACCTGTCCAACACATTCACAATTCCAAAAAGGCTAGTGAGAGCTTTCTAGAAATGGTCTCATTTGTCCTCACATGGTCCTGCTTGGTGGTGGGGGCTCCAGCTGTGTGATGTTACCAGCCCACACATCAGCATCCAGATAGTTACTTACACCTGGAGAGTTACTTACTGTATCCCTCTGAACTTCCATACCCTATCTTTAAATGAACAGTATCTTGTTAAAACTCAATGCACACCTGCTCCAGAGAGTGCTAAGAGGATGGAGGTGGCGCTTCCACTGGTGTATATGAGTATGGACACTTACTTGTGCTAACTTCTTTCTCTGCTTTTGAGTCAACTCTGAAGGAAAAGCGTCTTGCTACTGAGAACTAAAGTTCCCAAGGAGAAAAAAAAAAAAAAAAAGAAAAGCTGTGGCCTGCTAGCACATACCTTTAATCCCAGCGCACCCAAGGCAAAGACAAGCTCAGTCTACACAAGAAGACCCTGTGTCAAAACTAAACAACCAAGAAAGACACACATTAGAGATGCTGCAAGACTGGTTGATTAGGACTCCTGACTGCAGGGGGAGGGAGATAGAGCAAACGTATAGTCGAACGACCTTTGGCTACTTTTAGTCCCTGCCACATTCACCAGCTTTGCCCATCTCCACATCTAACCTAACATCCTGCTGACTGTTGGGTAAATCTTTTAGAATGCATTATGAAGCCTAAGAGACCACTAACTTCAACCAATCTGAAGGCTAAGCGTGTCATCAGATGGTGTAATAATCCTCTTGGGATAGTTGTTGACAACCAGCCCAATTAAGCTAATTAAAAGCTTAAGTCCATTTTTATTGATAGCCAGACCAAGAGCGTGCTCCAAAAAGTCTCTTGGTGCCCAAGTTCAGAGATACGCAGTTTTAAAAGGGAAAACCGTGGCAATACATTACAGTTAGATGAGGGTCAGTAGTTGTTTTAGACATAACTTGACAATTATTTTTGTTAATATATCTGGACATAGTCAAGACAATGGAAATGTTCCCAAGGGAGATGTGACCAGTAGGGGAAGTGGGTAGAGGGCTGAGAACTGTCTAAGCAAACAAAATGGAATCACAGAAATGGCTTCCTTAGTCATTTCAATAGCATCTGAGACCTACTGCACGGTCTCATGTAACCTATTTGTCTGATGTTTTTACCAATATATGTGGTAAATGCTTCGATTCATTACTTCCTTTTGTTCTGTAACTTTAAAAAAAGTTTATGTAATTGCTTTCACATTGGAAATTCAGTCAACCTGAATCTGTGTACTTAGGCAATGGCCACTGGTATCTGCCTCAGAATAATTTCTTCTTTCCTTTGAAGTAAGAGCTGTGTTTCCATGATACTATGTTTTCATAAAGGACCACTGAAGCCCCAGTTACAATGTGGAAAAGGTAGAGGACTATCTATTTCCTGCAAAGCTCCGCATACCCCCAAAGGATAAAGAAGTTT
Organism: Mus pahari; assembly: GCF_900095145.1. Taxonomy (NCBI): domain Eukaryota; kingdom Metazoa; phylum Chordata; class Mammalia; order Rodentia; family Muridae; genus Mus; species Mus pahari. The sequence continues at coordinate 89,387,921 of NC_034608.1, forward strand.
ATTTCTCCATTGGTCTTCATTCCCCCCTAACCCCCTGGCTCATGGGCTCCTGCAAAATGTGGTAATTTTGAGTGGTCTGTAAGAGCAATGGAGACTTTCTCAGCTCTTGGGTGAACTTTAACTCAGGAGTTAGGCTGCCAGACACTCATGGTCACATGAAACTTATACTAAGTCGATGCCACCCAGTCTTGCCTCACATATTCAAAGAATGAGATTCACATATCACATGGGGGTCAGGTTTGGTTTTTTGGTTTGTTTGTTTGTTTGCTTGGGGATATTTTTGTTTGTTTGTATGTTTGTTTGTTTGTTTTGATTTTGAAGACAAGGTATCTCTGTGTAGCCCTAGCTGTCTTGGAGTTTGCTTTGTCGATTAGGCAGGCCCAAATGCAGAGATCTACCTGCCTCTGCCTCCTGAGTGCTTGGATTAAAGGCATGCACCAGTATGTGTGGCTACAGGTGGTGAGTTTTAAAAATAAATATATTGTAGATTCCTAGGTGAGAGCTCTAGAGAAAGAAGGCAGACTTCCTGCACAGGAAAAACAGCCGCAGAAGTGAGACACAGAAGAGGGCCACTGCTGTGGAGTTAATAAGGCATGAGGAGTGCAGTGACAATTTTGGAGTTTTGATTTCATGAAAAACAGAAATATTATGAAAATATGTTTTTGTTTCATCTCAGGTGTGGGAGATGAGGCTGCTTTAGTTTGTCCACAGCAGCTGACTATGATTTGCCTTGTGCTCTAGCTGAAGTGTGATTTTGCCTGCTGCAGATAGTTTCTGCAAGTTGTATGGCATTTGGAATTCTGGGAACTTTTCAGAGGGTATATAAAATCTAGAGCCCTGATAGGTGAGTTGTTGGCTGTTGGTGGGTTGTTGGCTGTTAGTGGGTTGTTGACTGTTGGTGGGTTGTTGGCTGTTAGTGGGTTGGTGGCTGTTGGTGGGTTGGTG
>NC_034608.1:89389470-89436503 GCF_900095145.1 Mus pahari
AAGAAGAAGAAGAAGAAGAAGAAGAAGAAGAAGAAGAAGAAGAAGAAGAAGAAGAAGAAGAAGAAGAAAAAGAAGAAAAAGAAGAAGAAGAAGAAGAAAATTATTAGATAAAACGTAGCCAAAGTCTGGCTGTGGGGAGATGCACTGCTCAGTCCAGTCTTTACTCATAAAGTGTCCAGTTGCCCCTCTATTTCATCAGATCCTCACAAATAGTTCCCAGGCGGAAGTGCTCCTGTGGGGGGAAACAGATAAGGATAAAATGGGCTCCCCATCTGTCATCTGTGACCTCTAGCCAGGGCAGAACCAGCACTATGGCATCTCTGGCCTCTGACAGACAAAGCTGCCACAAGGACAGTAACCACTGTTTCTCTGTGGCCTCTGCTTCAGCTCTAACTTCAGGTTCTTTCCCTTTGTGAGTTCCTACTTTCCTTTGTGGCTTTCCTTAAAGATGGACTGTGACCAGGACATATAAATCAAATAAACCATTTCCTTCCTGAAATGGTTTTGGTCAGTATTTTATCACAGCAATTGAAAGCAAACTAGAACAGGCCTCAACACAAATGTGAGGCAGATAGGACCAAATGAACATCCTTTTAATTAGGGAGATTAAGGTCAGAGCCTATGCCCTGGCAGGCTTAATAAGCCAGACTCAACCACTCATCATCAAGCCAAATTTTAAAAGCCAAATTAAATACCCCTCCGTCCCCACATATAAAATAAATAAATTATTAAATGTGATTTTTTTTAAAGAGTATCCTCTTGCCAAACATTGTGATACATGCCTGTAAATCCAGCACTTATGAGTAGAGGCAGTGGGGTCAATTTGTATGTATGTAACAAATCAAGTGTTCAAGATCATCCTTAGCTATGTAACAAATTGAAGGTCAGCCTGTGCTGCATGAAAACTGGTCTCAAACACCTCAGGGTTGGAGAGACAGCTCAGTTGTTAAGAGTGCACACTACTCTTGCAGAGGATTTAGTTCCTAAAACCTATGTCAAGTGCCTCTGTCTTAGTTAGGGTTTTACTGCTGTGAACAGACACCATGACCAAAGCAATTCTTATAAAGGACAACATTTAATTGGGGCTAGCTTACAAGTTCAGAGGTTCGGTTCATTATCATCAAGGCAGAAGCATGGCAGTGTCCAGGCAGGCATGGTGCAGGAGGAGCTAAGAGTTCTACATCTTGTTACAAACAGGAGAAGACTGACTTCCAGGCAGCTAGGACCAAGGTTTTTGTTGTTGTTGTTGTTGGTTTTGGTTTGGTTTGGTTTGGGGTGTTTTGTTTTGTTTTGTTTTGTTTGGGGTGGGGGGTTCGAGACAGGGTTTCTCTGTATAGCCCTGACTGTCCTGGAACTCACTCTGTAGACCAAGCTGGCCTTGGCCTTGAACTCAGAAATCTGCCTGCCACCACTGCCCGGCTAGGACCAAGGTCTTAAAGCAACACTTCCTCCAACAAGGACACACCTACTCTAACAAGACCACACCTCCTAGGAGTGCCACTCCTTGGACCAAGCATATTCAAACCACCACAGCTTCACAACCTGTAACTCTAGTTCCAGGAGATCTGTGCCCACTTCTGGCCTTTAAGTGTATCTGCGTTCACACACACACACACACACACACACACACACACACACACACACACTAACTTTTAAATTAATCTTATATAACCACACTTCGATTGCCAAAAAAAAAAAAAAAAAATCCAATGCTTTTCTTGTTTTGTTTTGTTTTGTTTCAAGACAGGGTTTCTCTGTGTAGTCCTGGCTCTCCTGAAACTCACTTTGTAGACCAGGCTGGCCTCGAACTCAGAAATCCACCTGCCTCTGCCTCCCGAGTGCTGGGATTAAAGGCGTGCGCCACCACCGCCCAGCCCAGTGCTTTTACCTACTCTTCAAACCTTATTTACATTTCAATTCTGCCAGAGAGTCCACAGGTTCAAGCATGGCCTTCCATAGTTGGATGTCTCCCATCCCTTCGGTTATATAAATGTATGTGCACACTTCAAGACATTGACACGTTTTAAGTACACAGGCCAGGTACTTTGTAGGGTATACTTAGTTTGAGGAGGATTTGGATTACCCACTTCTGGTAAGATCCCACAGTGGTGACTCTTCCCACAGCATCATACCAAGAAGAATATGCTGTCACTTTACCCTGTTACTGATGGTGTTAATATTGATTCTTTAAATAAAGGAGCATCTTTTAGGGAGACTGAAGGAACAGGCCAGTGGTTAAGAGCACTTGGGTTTCCTGCAGAGAAGACTTGAATTCAGTTCCCAGCACTAACATGGAAACTCTAACCACCTGTAACTCCAGTCTGGTCTACATAGAGAGTTCTAGACAGGTCAGGACTACACAGTAAAAACCTGTCTCAAAAAAATAAAACAATAAAAAACATGGCTGGTCAGTGGTGGCACATGCCTTTAATCCCAGCACTCAGGAGGCAGAGGCAGGCAGATTTCTGAGTTNGAGGCCAGCCTGGTCTACAGAGTGAGTTCCAGGACAGCCAGGGCTATACAGAGAAACCCTGTCTCAATAAATAAATAAATAAATAAATAACAGCTTCCAGTTGATTCGCTGTTGCACTTCATGTATCTTGTTGAGAACCAATAGGAGATTACGTATCTGTTACTCTTCCTGTGTACATTCAGGGGCATTAGTGTCTGTCTTAGTCAGGGTTTCTATTTCTGCACAAACATCAGGACCAAGAAGCAAGTTGGGGAGGAAAGGGTTTATTCAGCTTACACTTTCCACATTGCTGTTGATCACCAAAGAAAGTCAGGACTGGAACTCAAGCAGGTCAGGAAGCAGGAGCTGATGCAGAGGCCATGGAGGGATGTTCTTTACTGGCTTGCTTCCNCTGCCTTGCTCAGTCTGCTCTCTTATAGAACTCAAGACTACCAGCCCAGGGATGGCTCTACCCACAAAGGGCCCTCCCAACTTGATCACTAATTAAGAAAATGCCCCACAGCTGGATCTCATGGAGTTATTTCCTCAACTGAAGCTCCTTTCTCTGTGATAACTCCAGCTTGTGTCAAGTTGACACACAAAACCGGCCAGTACAATGTCTCTGACCATTCCCACCTGAATAGATTAGTATGATTAACAAAGGGTGCTTGTTTAATCCCATCATTTTTCTCCATTTATTAGCTGGATTTATTCATTAAGGAAGCAGTGATACAAAAATATTAGAGTGTCAAACAAACAACAAAACACACAGGCAGTGGTGGCACACGCCTCAGCCCTTAGGTAGAGGCAGGTGGATTTCTGAGTTCGAGGCCAGCCTGGTCTACAGAGTGAGTTCCAGGACAGCCAGGGCTGTAAAGAGAAACCCTGTCTCAAAAAAAAAAAAAAAAAGAAGAAGAAGAAGAAGAAGAATATTGGAGAGTGTGAGTTTCAAGGCGGCCTTTCTCTCCTCTGAGGAAGGCTTTAACTCAGGAGTTGGCGTAGAAAGGTTCTGGTTTCCTGGATTACAGAACAAAATTCTTGGGTCACGAATGGTATCTTAGTCACCCTAACCATGTAGCTGTCTGCAAGACACACCAGAAGAGGGCATCAGATCTCATTACTGATGGTTGTGAGCCATCATGTGGTTGCTGGGAATTGAACTCAGGACCTTCAGAAGAGGAGTCAGTGCTCTTAACCGCTGAGCCATCTCACCAGCTCCCACAGTAACTCTTATAAAAGAAAGCATTTAATTGGGCGGCTTGCTTACAGTTTCAAAAGATTGATCCATTATTGCCATGGCAGAGAGCACGGTGGCAGGCATAACAAGCATGGAGCTGGAGAAGTAGCTGAGAGCCACATCCTGATCTTCAGTCAAAGCCCGTCCCCAGGGACACATGTCCTCCAACAAGACCACAGCTCCTTGTCCTTTTTGTCCTTTCAAATAGTGCCACCTCCTGGTAAATAAGCATTCAAATATGGGGCTAAGCCAGGGCCATTCTTATTCACAGGTAGGCACTTAAGAGGCTAGAGGGGGAAACTCCCCCATAGCAGGAGTGGGTCCCAGGAAGTGGGTGCCATCAAGCTCTAGCACAGGGTCTTGAGTTATGGCACACAGAGAAAGGGGTGAGCTGGTTAGTCCAGTTGGCCAAAGCACGAGAGGTGCAGGTGCCCCCTCTCAGTTTCATTCATATACTCAGTTCAGACTCCAGGAAGAGGTGATCAGTTAGGAGAAGATTTAGCAAGCAAGCAAGTACATTCATCCCGAAACAGCTTTGAGCTCCCAGCCCTGCCTGGTCTGATTGTCTCCTCAGCATCTTCCTTTTCACCATCATTGGCTTGCTTAGTTAGTAAGCTCAGTCAAGCCTACTAATTTACTACTAACTTAATTCAGTGCTAGTACAGTAATCCTCCTTAAACAAGATTTCCATTCCCGGGGTCACAGATACCCTGGAACAACCTTAATTTGAAAGTATTAAGTGGAAAAAAAAATGTATGTGTATATGTGTGCTACATCCCCAGTCCACTAAATGCTTTCATTTTTAAGATTTATTTTTATTATTTTTTTAATTACATGTATCTCTATTTGAGGAAGTAGGAGGCATTGGATCCTCATGAAGCTGAAGAAGTTATGGACCACCCACTGTGAACACTGGGAAGTGAACTCGGGTCCCCTGGAAGAGCAGTACATGCTCTTAACCACTGAGCCGTTGTTCCAGCCCTGGCTAACTACCTTTCAGTGTCACAGAATTTGCTACCACAGACCAAAAGGAAAGCCGTGGGATGGCAGCCCTCTGCTGTTGTACTGCCCACTTGCTATTTATTTCTTTGTACGTACTTTTTACATAGGCGAAGTACTCCTGGGAAAAAAAAGGAAAAGGGGACTCTTATCTTCCCTCTGATGCTTCAGGTCATCAAAACACATCTTGTAGACTGGAGTAATCTCAGCTATGGCCTGGTTTTTATGGAAAAAGCAGGTATTTTGAACTGAGATGGAATAGTGGAAATTAAAGGGTATTAAATTGGTCTCTGAATCCGTGATCTAGACTCAGCCCTGAGATTTGTGTTCCCTGAATCTCAACCCCTTTCCCTTTCTCCCTCTTGATTCGGGTCCTGCTCCATCAGTCCCCCAGTTCGTTTTTTTTTTTTTTTTCTTTCTTTCTTTCTTTTTTCTTTTTTCTTTTTTTGTTCTTTCTACTTATTTTCATTTTATGTCTATGTATGCTTTGCCTGCATACAGATGTTCATACCACCTGAGTGCAGTGTCTTCAGAGACCAGAAGAGGGAACTAGATCCTTCCTCCCCCAGAAACCAAAATTACAGATATTGTGAGCTAAGGGTGGTGTTAGGAACTAAACTCACGTCCTCTCGAAGAGCAGCCCACGTTCTTAACCACTGTAGCTCTCTAATTTTAACAACAACAATAACGATAATAATCAAATAAAAATTCATTCTCCTTTCTCAGCTTCTCAGATTGTTTTTATCTTAAGTTCAAAGTTATCCCATAGTCATTGAAACCTCATTTGGGGGCTTTTTCTCTGTATACTTCATTTAGGTGGTGTCTTTGCTGGGTCTTAAAGAGATCTCCTCTTTGGTTTCTTATTGGCTGCTCATTTTAGCCAGGTATCCCAGGAATTATTATAGCTTTCATTCCTAGAAATTGGATTTGTGTCTCTCTATGATATTTTGATACCTTTATGTTTGTTTTTGTTTTTTTTTATGGTTTTTTGAGACAGGGCTTCTCTGTATAGCCCTGGCTGTCCTGGAACTCACTCTGTAGACCAGGCTGGCCTCGAACTCAGAAATCTGTCTGCCTCTGCCTCCTGAGTGCTGGGATTAAAGGCATGCACCACCGATACCCGGCTTGATACCTTTATTGATGAACAACTGAAATATTTCAAATTGTCATGTATTAAAGTATGAGGTTTGATAGAGTTTTGATTTATGTCAACCCAACCAACAACTATAATCAATATGGTGGATGTATTCTTTATGTCCCATGAAGCCAAAGGAGAACTCTGTGAGGTCAGCTCTCGTCTTCCACCTTCTGTTGCCAAATTCCGGAGAGCCGTGATAGGATGTTCACTGCAGTGAAACTTCACCCACCACAATTCTGAGGAGAAGCATGAGCTTATTCAAAGTGCCTTGACCTCCTGGATTCCACCACCAATTCCCCTTCCAGCGAAGCAAGTGCCAGCAGGCACCTCATCACAAGAAGCACCCAAGTCATATTTTAAAGAGCAGGCCTTTCCACCCTTACCTGCATCTGTACTGCTCTTCCCCGACCAACACACCACCACTCACTACAACATGACTTTATTATTTTCTGCTGCCCTCCCAGCCAAAATAGAGTATCAACTGCTGAGGCTCAAGTACCCTTGAGTTTGTTCTCTTTCTAGTGCCCAGCACCTAGCCCAGTGCCTGATATAGCCTGTGCTTTCCATAAGGACTGTTTCAGTGAATAAATGAACGAGTGTATGTTCAGTGATCCGAGAATGACAGCATTGTGGTCAAGAACAGGCTGAAGAGCTGAAGAGATGGCTGCAAGGTTAAGTGAATACTACTCTTCCAAAGGACCTGAGTTCAGTTCCCAGCATTCACACTGTACAGTTCATGACTGTCTATAATCCATCTCCAGGAAATCTGGTATATTCCTTTGGCTTCCATGAGTATGTGCACACACAGACACACACACACACACACACACACACACACACACACGCACACACCCGAACACACACCAACAGTTAAAGAAATAGAGGCCATGAATTTGAAAGAAATAAATGGAAAGGGTTGAAAAAAGGGAACATGATCTAATTATATTTACATATAAAAAGAATTAATAGTAGCGCATGATTTTAATCTCATTGTTCAGGAGGCAGAGGCAGGAGGATTTCTGTGAATTTCAGGCAAGCCTTGTCTACATAATGAGTTCCAGGACAGCCAGGGCTGTCGCTTCCTCCACCCATCCATACCCCCAAAAATGCCTACCTCCTGTGACTTTGACAAAGCAAAACAGAAAAGAACTTCCTCCCTAGAGCAGCAGTACTGTTAGCGGTACAGATGAAGGTTGGGTCTTTTCAGGACCGAGGGCACCAGCTTCTGGTTGCCCCGATGGAGTGTGCACTCATTGATCACACGGAAGGCAATTACATACTTACAGTAAAAACAGGGCCTTTATATTAAACCAGGCTCTGGACATTGTAAATGCTATCGATTTATTGAGTTCACCCGGCGTTCCTCCTGTTTCTTAGAGAAAGAGTATCTTTTATTTATTTCCATTTTGTGTGTTAGGGGGCATTCCCCTGGCAGTCAAACTTGCATGAATCAGTTTTCTCTTTCCACCATGTAAACTTCCGGTGTCAAACACATACCCAGAAATTTGGTGTAAAATATTTTAACCCACTGAACCAATTTGCCAGTCCTCTTAACACCTAAACAAAAATTGGTGTGAGCGATGTCATAATTTGGTGAGAAAACAGCGTATCTTACCAGGGTGTGGTCTTCCACTTCACCTGGGCTACCATCCAGAAGTAGATGCTAAATTACAAATAAATACGCCTATTAATCCTTATCGCGCCGAGTCCGGCAAAGAACAGACTGTCTTGAAATAAACAGCATAACATTCTGCCTTAAATACAGAAGATTTAGGGGTAAAAGGAGAACAAGAAGCCGGGTGTGGTGGCACGCGCCTTTAATTCCAGCACTTGGGAGGCAGAGGCAGGCGGATTTCTGAGTTTGAGGCCAGTCTGGTCTACAAAATGAGTTCCAGGACAGCCAGGGCTACACAGAGAAACCCTGTCTCGAAAAACCAAAATTAATAAATTAATTAATTTAAAAAAAAAAAAAAAGGAGAAGAAGAAGGGCTACTATTAGGTGATCAGGAAGGACGGAGACTGCAGAGAAGGTCCCATGAGTTCCTAAAAGAGAATACAAAGCTAATTGTCTAATTTTAAGTCTGTCATGAAATTTTCGGGGTTTGTATAAGCACGTGGTAGATAAGTACATAAAATTGTAACTGACAGTGAACGTATAAAATCCAAAGCCAAGCTCCGTGACTTCAGAACGACTGCTCTAATTGCATAGACGTTTACGGAGCTGTAAAGACTTTGGGTTGGGGCAGGTGTTTGGCTACATTAATCTAATTGCCTGATATTTTTCATTCGCAATTTCTTTGTAGAAAGATTTTTTATTGAAGAACAAACAGGAGACTTGGGGAATTATTTGCTTAGATCGAGAAGAGATTTCTAGACTAAACCTGGAACGGAGGAGTGTATTCTCCAACCGTTCCGCGACCGCGCTCAGCAAGCAGGTTTTATTCGATGCGCTCGACGCTCTCTCGCCGGCGCGGTAGCCCCGCTGCAGTAGGAGTCTGCGCTCTGGGCTCGACTGAGGCTCCCTTGTTGCTCGCGCTTTTCTCTCCTTCTCCAAGATGGCGGCCGTCGGCGGCGCTGAGGCGGGATCCGAGCGAGCCGAGTGAAGGTAGCGGCGAGCGGAGCCCCCACCGGACCCGGCCGGACCCCCACCCCGGGGCGGCCACGGCCCCGCCCGGCCTCCGCCCACCGCTCCGGCCCCCCGACACCGTCCGGGAGGCGCTTCAGGCCCGCCGCGGCCTAGCTCAGGGGCCAAGCCGGGAACTGGAGTAGCGGCTGCAGCCGCCCCGGGGAAGGGGCTCGAGCGGGCCGCAGGAGGAAGGCGGCGGGAGCTGTTCAAACGGGGAAGGCGGGAAAGCTGCGGGGCCGGGAGGGGGCGTGCGGCCGCCCCAGGGACCCGCGGCCCGCGCCGCCCCTCCCCCTGCGCGCCGCCTGGGCGCTCCGGGGCGCCGGAGGCCGCCGGGACGTGGGAACACGGGTCGGGCGGAGCGCGGCACGGAGCCGGGGCGCGGGCTACCTGGGGCTGTCAGGAAGAGAGGTCCGGGACCGGCGGGAGGGCGGGAGGGCTGGGCGCGCGGCGAGCGGCGAGCGGGAGAGGATGCCCGGAGCTTCCTGCGCTGCGCAGAGCTTTGTTGAACTAGCGGTTGCAGCAGACCTGCCGAGGTTATCACAGCGGGGACCCCGGGAACGGTGGTCTTGGGGACTGTATGGATAAACCATCTCGTATTGTGTGTGTTCTTTGCGTGCGACTCAGTTTGAACATGCCTTCTTAATTGGAGTCATCTCCAGACAGGCCCATTTCCCCCTCCACAACCACTACTTGTAGATTCACTTTAGTTTATATCATATAGCAGACAAGATATGTCTACCACCCACCCCACCCTTGTTTCTAGTACTGGCTGATTCTATTCCCTCGTAGCAAAATACATTTTTAAAAACTGCATCCAAAGTAAAGCCTGTTGATTATGGCTTGTCAAAATTTGGATCGCTGAACTCGTGGAACCGAGTATGTTATCAGCCAATCTGTACAGTGGTCGTGGTTCCAATTATTAGCCTTGCAATGAGAAGATTCAGTGCGCCTTTCTGGCTATGGAGATCTCTGCAAGTTCCGAAGCTGGCAGGGGCTGGAGTGCTGCATAGGTGGGTCCTTGGAAAAGGGTGTGGCAAGAACTCCAACAGATCCAAGAAGGAAGGAAGGAAACCCACTGAAGTAAGAATTCACCTGTGCTACCCTAGAAGTAGCAACAAAATATCAGAATCTGACAACAGCTGGATGTGTTTCTTCCTTTGACTGCATGGACTGGCAATCTAAGTTCCTAAAAACAGCCTTGGAGCAAACTCCCGTCTGAAGGAGACCTTCCTTGCCCAGTGTACTGGGTGGATTTTCTTTCTTTTTCAATTCTCCGATCTGTTCTGGGATGATGATATTATTAGCGATTGCTGGAGCTGAGATTATCTCCAAAAACTTAGTTTCTGAAACTTTTTTTTTTATAGTTAACGCTTTGACTTTCCAAAATAACAAAATTCTACCTTTGAAGATTTTAACTTTTTTCATAATTACTTGGTTATCCCAAAAGCCTGTGCTGAAGTTTTATTTTCAAGTGGAATTAACAGCCTGCTTCTCCTTTCTCATTCCCTGAAGAAAAAGCCTTGGAAGAGCCAAGCCATAGTGTTCACGTTTTCTAAGCATTCGCTATCTATAATGGCATAAGCAGTATTAAACAATGAATGAGCTTTTCTTTGCTGTCACGTTTTTGCACACTAAGACAAACACTAACTGTAAGATTATCCTGCCCCAAGAAGTTGACAGCATAGAATTTTGTAAACTCCAAAATTATGGAATTCAAGAGAATGGGTTTTGGCACCTGTTTTGTGTTTGCTAACATTTGATGTAGTTGTTTTCTGATGTGAAAATCAAACCTAAATTTTTGATCTTCATTAACTCTCCCAATTACTTTCTACCCCTGAGCCCTCAATTTAATTTGAGACATAGGGTTCATCTAATCTTGTATCAATGCCCCTGAACTCTGCTTTCTTTCACACCGCTGCTTGAGACCTTTCCCCTCCCTGGCACTGTCTTTTTCTTGTGAGGCAACCATTTAGGGCCCATCAGTCTGCCCAGCCTGGAAATATCCATAGTATTTCTCAGGTTCTGGGCTGCCTTACATATTAGACTTGTGTTCAGGGTTCACTCACTTTTCCTACAAGCTTCTGGTCTTTGTTTGTTTGTTTTTAATATTTATTTATTACATGTAAGTACACTGTAGCTGTCTTCAGACATACCAGAAGAGGGTGTCAGATCTCATTATGGATGGTTGTGAGCCACCATGTGGTTGCTGGGATTTGAACGCAGGACCTTCAGAAGAGGAAGCAGTGCTCTTACCCACTGAGACTTCTCACCAGTCCCTGGTCTTTATTTTAAGAAAGTTCTGGTAGTAGCAGACATAATCCTAATACAGAAAGCCAGCATATCTGTGTTGACCTGCCTTCAGGAGCATTCCCTAATTTTATGTTTCCAAACCTTTTTAAAAACAACTAATTTTTCACAGCAGTCAACAAATAACTTTTCACACCTGGTAAAAAGTTCAGTTGGCTCCCAACCCAATAAGACATTACCTAATTGTATTTTATATTAGTTTTAATGTTCTCAAGGGGGGAAAGCTGTTTATGAGTCTCTGGGCCTGCCATTACTTATGTTTAAAAGTGTATTGGTGTTTGACCAGGGACTGATGGATTTATTATGAGACTAAATAAGGATGTTGTTGGACTGGGGAGGAGGGGGGCATTATTTCTCAGGAATTCTATGCCAAAATTGATCAGGTATAAACAGCCTGAAAGTTCAATCTGCAGTTATTTTACTTAGTGTCGGCTTGGGAAAGCCAAGGTGACCTGTACGCCTTTCTGATAAACTCACCTTTTTTGAACTAGTGAGAATTTGCCATTGTTTTGTTTGACAGATTCTCTCTAGCCCCGAGATTCGTTATGTAGATCAGGCTGGCCTTGAATTCACAAGATAGCCACTTGTCATGCCTTCTGAGTGCTGGAATTAAAGGTGTGTGCCACTTGGCAAAATTGTTGTCTTTAAATGAGTGCACACCATTTTCAGTGGCCCACTTTGACTCCCTTTTAAGTTAATACCTATGGGTTGGAAGTGAAGAACAGTTTCTATTTAAGAAAGTGTAGTAATTAAACACTAAAACAGGAAAAAGTGGCCATGTATATCTTGTCTCCTTACATTCTTACATGAGGCCTGACCCTACATTTTCTTCATTTCAGGAGAAAAGCCCTGTGAGCAACCAGCTCTTTAAATAATCTGCTTCGTGTAGATTTACTTCCCTCCAACTTCCTTACCTTGAACAAATTCCTTCATTTCACATTTTGTAATTCTTAGACTTTGAAAATCATGGCAGTGCTTTTCTTTGTATTGTCAACTTTGGCCTACCTGTGCATTGTATTCATGTGGCTTTTAAACAAACGTTTGTTGTTTTGTTTTGAGACAGGGTCTCACTTGGGAGCCCTGGCTGGCCTGGAACTCATGTAGAGCAGACTGGCCTGAGATTTACAGAGAATCACATGCCCCTGACATGCTGACTCCTGTGTGCTGGGACTAAGGGTGTTCACCACCAAGCCTCACTAAATAAAAACTCTTAACCATTAAGTCATGAAACTTTCCCGTTAATCCAGCTCAAGTTTTCTTTCCTGCAAAATCTGTGCTTCTGTTTTCTCCACACCTATCTGAAGGGCTTAATAATGTTACAGAACTGTCCTTCAGCAATCCTAAAGCCATTTATTATAATGAAGGGAAAATTAAATTAAATTACCAATTAGATTAACTTCTAAGCACTTGACTGAATGAGAACATTTTCAAAATAGTTATTTCAAATATTCTGCAAAGTAGTGAGTTCCAGGCCAATCAGAGCTGCTACATAGTTAAGACCTTGTCTCAAAAAAGAAAAATTATGCAAATATTTTCTGTCCTTAAGGTACTTTAAGGATTTACTTTAGAGTGCAATATGTAACTTTATCACCTTCAAAGTCAATATGGACATTTGAACTTTAATGTGACAAAAGCTTTAAATCAGTGGTTCTCAACCTTCCTAATGCTATGACAACCTTTAATACAGTTCCTCATGTTGCAGTGACCCCCAACTATAAAACGATTTGTGCTGCTCCTTTATAACTGTAATTTTGCTACTGTTATGACTGAATATCTGCGTTTTCTGATGGTCTTAGGCCACCCCTGTGAAAGCATTGTTTGACACCCTTGCCTCCAAAGGGATTGCCTGACCTACAGGCAGTTGAGATTGAGAGCCACTGCTTTAAACAATAAAATATTTAGAACTATGTAAGGTGATGAACGTTTTTTAATTCCAGTGTTCAGGAGGCAGATGTGGGTAATTTCTGTAAATTCTAGACTTCTCTGGTCTATAAAATGAGTTTTAGGTCAGCCAGGGTTATGTAAGGAGACCCTGTCTCAAAAGACAAAACCCAATACTTAGAACCTTTAAATTAGAGTACTTATAAATTAATTTAAAATCTTAAAATCATAAATTTTATCACCAGTAGATAAATGACAATGTTCCATATTTCTTTCTTCATATCCTTTAAAAAGGGCTTGTTAGTGTTGGAAATTTCCATATAGCCAACATATTTGAGAAGTATGCCCATATTAGTGGTTAATTTAAATAAGTTTATAAAGCCCAGAAGAATGAAAAGCTTTAAATTATTAATATCTGTACATGTGCTGTTTAATTAGGAGCTCATCAGTCTCATCAGTAGGACTTTGTGGTCTCCCGCTATTGATGTACTCTGTCCTCCTCTGCATCTGGCTTTATCTGTATATCCTGTGACTATGATTAAACCCAGCCTCTGACTTAATGTCAGTTTCTACCCTGTCTCAGTGTCATTAGTCCTGTTGGCATTCCAGAAATTCTCATTAATTTTGGAAGTTTTTTTAATTGAGAAGTATCTTAAATTTCTTCAAATGACAGCTTTAAGATATGAATTAACTCCAGTTAAGCTTAGCATCCTCCCTGCAATGCAAGTTCAACTCCAGTGTATGCAGAGGGAGGAGCTGACAAGACACTCCTGTGTTCCAGTCAGCCCTCGGATTACTTGGAATTTCCACCTGGAAGGTGCTTCTCCACAGTGATTTCACATTACAGGAAGGTTTTCCTTGTTTGTTTCTCAGACCTGGTCCTGTAGACGGGAAGGAGCCTGGACACAGTGACACAACACACTCTCAAAGGCCCTGCAGGACCACCATGGCTTATGATGACTCCATGAAGAAAGAAGGTATGACCCCTTACTCAGAAGCATTCCAAAGGGCATAACCTCTTCCATCCCTGCAGTCAATGGACGTAGAGACCAAGACTGGGCACACAGCCTAGACCAAGTGATGCTCCAGAGGACTGTGTGAGACACAGCCTCCACATCGTCCCCAGGCTGAGCCCATGGACATGAAAACCAGGACAGGGGTTCCTACACAAGAGTCTGAAATAAGAGTCTTAGTTTTTGGGGGTGATCCCCACAGCACTCATAGTCCTTGCCAGCTCCAGTGTGCAGGAGTCTGGGACAAGGAATCTTACACTGGACTCCCACAGAGCAGCACAGCACATGACTCCTTACCCTTTCCAGCCTTCCCTCGCAAGTCTGTATCTACCTGCCAGATCACTACTAAGAAACCATGTCTGAGGACGCACACTGGGCTTTTGGATAGCATGGAAGCATTGTGTTTTCAGGTTTGAGTCTTGTGTTTGCAGCCAGGTCATCAGAAGTCTTCTTGGCCCTCTGGGTTTAGCCCTGCATTTCAGTGGACGCACTGAGACGTAACTGTAACTTGGAAATGGGACTGTTGGCCTTTGGTTGTTGTGTACTTTTGTCATTTCCATCCCTAAATGAACCTGTGCTTCCCAGATTGCTTTGATGGTGATCACAGCTTTGAGGACATAGGACTTGCAGCTGGCCGAAGCCAACGAGAAAAGAAGCGGTCTTACAAAGATTTCTTAAGGGAAGAGGAAGAAGTTGCTGCGCAGGTCAGGAGTTCTTCCAAGAAGAAGTCAAAGGTCAGTTCCAGATGTCTGTCAAAGCCGGGATCCCAGAAGAATGGCTCCAAACCGTTCCCTCGCCATCTTATTACTCGCCAATTCTTCTCCCTCTTTAACCACAGGACAGTGATTTGTTCTTCTTGGGGACGGACACACACAAGAAGAAGAGGAAGCACTCCCCTGATGATTACTACTATGGAGGTAAGCGAGGGAATGGGCTGCAGGTGGGATATGCACATCTCTGGTTCTTGGAGTCGGGGTAGGGGAAGGGATCCCAGATATTGCTGACTCAGTGGCCTATTTAACAGGACAGTGGTTCTTGTTCTGAGTGCCGATAAACCAGTGTGAAGGAGGAGAGAGGTGGAGGGCTGGTATTTTGGAGGATTCAGCATAGAAGAACAGTCTTCATTTGTGATACACAAGGTACCAGGTTCCTTCTCCCCCCAACCATCCACTTATCTGTGCCATTGCTACTTAGCATCCCTTTGCCAGATGCAGCCCTTGGGCCCTCTACATATCTGTGGGGCATTTCTCAGCCAGCATATAGCTACTCACAAAGCCTGTTTTCTTAGCTGTGCTCTATGTGTAGCTGATGAGACTAACCTCACTAGAATGAGTTTGTCCTCAGCACAAGAACCAGTGATACTCTGTCTGCAGTCTAATCTAGATTGGAACTACCCTTGGTCCCACAGCTCTATCCTAAGTCTGTTCTCTGTCTCTTGTGAAGACTCGAGGAAGAGAATCAGCTCTAGGGGCAAGAATGGTCTGCAGGGCCACAGGCTGAATCTACTAAGGCAAGAAGTACATGGGGGTTCTCTCTGAATATTAGGAGCCAAAGTGTCTCCCCTCAAAATCACTCCTGTTAGCCTTTTCCTCGTGGCAGTTGGGTTTTGGTGAGAGGGGGCACTTGCTACAAGTTACTTCCTGTCCTATTGATGGTACTTCTTGGTTATTTCTAGACATTTCGACTTTGGAATCATCACAGAAGAAAAAGAAGAAATCTAGCCCACAGTCTCCGGACACAGCAATGGACCTGTTGAAAGCTATCACCTCCCCACTGGCAGCAGGTGCCAAGTCCTCTAAGAAGGCAGGGGAGAAATCCTCCAGTTCTTCAAGCCATTCAGAGAGCAGAAAGGAACACCACAAGAAGAAGGGCAATGGCAGCAGTGGAGAGCTCTCCCTGGATGACAGCAATGCCCACAAATCCAAAAAAATGAAGCCACTCTATGTGAACACAGAGACACTGACTCTTCGTGAGCCGGATGGCTTAAAGATGAAACTTATTCTCTCACCAAAGGAGAAGGGAAGCAGCTCAGTGGAAGAGGAGGCTTTTCAGTACCCTGCCCAACAAGCTTCACTGAAGAAGCCCTCGAAGAAACTAGCTCGGGACGAGCAAGGTGCTTTACTCCTAGGACATGAGCTACAGAGCCTCCTGAAAACAGCCCGGAAGAAGCACAAGTCATCCTCAGACTCGCACTCCTCTCCTGGCCCAGAAGGCTGTGGGTCTGATGTCTCCCAGCTTCCAGAACCCCACAGTGCCAATCTCGATATCACAGGGCTTGACCCAATTCTAGTAGAGTCCGAATCGTCCTCAGCTGGGGAGCTGGAGGCCGGGGAGCTGGTGATAGATGACTCTTACAGGGAGATCAAGAAGAAGAAGAAGTCAAAAAAGAGCAAAAAGAAGAAGGACAAAGATAGACACAAGGAGAAGCGGCACTCCCGGACCAAGAGAAGCTCTGCCCGAGAGCATGGCACTGCTCTGGGGCACGGGCTGATAGCCGGCCCTGCCTCCAGTATCCCCACCCTGCCACTTCCTGCTCTACACACAGACGGGCATGGGGAGAAGAAAAAGAAAAGGGAAGAGAAGGACAGAGAGAGAGAGAGGGGAGAAAAGGTAAGGAGAAGGTCTTGATGAGACAGGTTCTTACTGAGGAGCCTGCTCTTGCCTTAAGCCAAGGCAGTAACAGCCACCATTGAGCTGATGGGATAGCACAGGGCATAAAGTATTACCACGGCCAGATTTGCCTAAGGAAAAGTGATGGCAATTTAATCATTCCTGGCTTCTCTTAATTAAGCTGTTCTCCTAGCCTGTTGATCAAAGGATTAAGAACACCATGATTCTTAGACATCATAGGAAAGGTCCCTTTTGGGTCATCTTGGAGGAGGTTTTCTAAACTAGCAGTAACTAACTCATCAAGTAAATAAAATGAGCTCACATCTTTGTGAATACTGGTATGGGTTAAGACAGTCCTTCATCTTCTTTTGAGCGCTTACTATGTGATGAGCTGCAAAGATCAACAGGGGGCAGTTCTTTTTCATTTATATGTACTTAGATGTGCCTGACTTGTGTGTGTCAGAAGAAAGCATCAGCCCTCTGGAACTGAAATTACCCATGGTTGTGAGCTGCCATGTGAATACTGGGAACTGACCCTGTGTTCTCTGTAAGCGCAGCCTGTGTTCTTAATAGCTGAGCGTCATTCCAACCCAAAGACCCAGTTCTTGACCTTAGAGAGCTCCTTGTGCGTTGGAGAGATGGGCGTGAGAGATCAGTCACCTCACCACCTGAAAAGGGCTCCAACAGATGTATTTTAGGGTCAGGTAAAGACAGTCTGATTTTATTACAAAATTGATAGCTATTTTCATTGGAAATTTATAAACTCAGAGCTGGGGGTAGTGGCCCATTCATGACACTCCCAATACTCCAGGGGCTGAGGCAGGAAGAGGAAAAGTTCAAAACCAGTGTAGGTAAGACTTCAAGAAAAAAAGAAAAAAGAAATGTATAAACTCAGAAATAAATCAATTGAATATATTATAAATGTATTCCATGAATGAACTACTAGAGCCTTAAAGGAAAAATGTATGATTTTTTTTTTCTCTCAACAATAGAAAATACAAATAATTTTGTTGCCTAAAACCAACCATTCCATTCTCTTCCTTTGTTTATATTTTTACAAAGTAAAATATATAAAATCTGAAAGAAAAGCTACTAAGAAAAATGATAACCAACTATATTTAGAATTTGGGAACCACACATAGTATAAGCCTGGAACCCCAGACTCTAGCATCTGCTACATAGTAAGACTGTTTCAAAAAGAAAAAGAAAAAAAAGAGAGAGAGAGAGAGAAGGCAGATGTGGAAGCAGGTACTTAGAGAACAGAATCAGGAGATCAGGTTCAAGGCTAGCAAGGCTCTGTCTCAAAATGTAAAATAAAATGAAAATAACTTGAGAATGAAAATTTTATCTCGGTTTATAAAGGGCAGGTTGCAAGCTATTTTCTCCACCATACAATGTACCTGGGTGTGGGTGTAAAAGCTATACCTTGCATACAAGAGTCATTGTAAGCACTTAACAACATTTGGATATGGCAGGTTTTCATTTGTTCATTTGCAAATTGTTTCATGAAATCCAGGTGAATACTCTGTGGGAGTCTATTATCAGCCCTGCTTGTGATAGGAGTAACGGGCTGGAGAGATGACTCAGCAGTTAAGAGCACTGACTGCTCCTCCAAAGGTCCTGAGTTCAAATCCCAACAACCACATGGTGGCTCACAAACATCTGTAATGAGATGTGACGCCCTCTTCTGGTGTGTCTGAAGACAGCTACAGTGTGCTTACATATAATAAGTATAATAAATTAATAAATTTTTAGCCAGACAGCGGTGGCGCATACCTTTAATCTCAGCACCTGGGAGACAGAGGCAGGTGGATTTCTGAGTTCGAGGCCAGCCTGGTTTACAGAGTGAGTTCCAGGATAGCCAGGGCTACACAGAGAAACCCTGTCTTGAAAAAGAAAAAGAAGAAAAAATACAGGAGTAACAGGAGTGTATGATAATACCATAAACAAATCCCGGGGCTGAGCATGGAAGGGCAGGTGATCAGAAGAAGCTTGAAGAAAAGTGAGGTTAACGAAGGCATGGATGCAGAGATGTTTAAGTAGCATAGGAAGTAACCACTGACATTCTGCTCCTGGTGTTTCTCCTGGATCCCCCCCACCCCCCAGGTGCCTCAGATCTTCGTGTCACTAGTTCTCATCTTCCAGGATCCACACCTCTTCAGTTCCCCTGGATTCCCAGTTAGCCCAATTTCAAAACTAAACACTTGTTTCTTAGTGTTTTATGAAATTTGTTGGGCAAGAATTAAAGGAATTTCTAGTGAGCATCATATGCCCTTGTTTAAGAGGTCTCAGGTGCCAGTTTGCTTTTTTGGCTTTGGTTTGGGATTTTCAATCGGGACCTGGCTGTTTATCCCTAGCTGCACTTGAGATGACACTTGTACCTCTCCCTCAGGAGGGCTGCGAGTCTAAGTGTGCACCATCATGGCCAGCTTCAACTTGGGTATTTATTAACTTGACTTGATCATTCATTTATGTTTGGGGGCGGTTTTTTGGTTGGTTGGGGTTTTTTTTTGAGACAGGGTTTCTCTGGGTAGTCCTGGCTGTCCTGGAACTCACTCTGTAAACCAGGCTGGCCTCGAACTCAGAAATCCGCCTGCCTCTGCCTCCCGAGTGCTGGGATTAAAGGCATGCGCCACCACTGCCCAGCGTAACCACACCTTTAAGCTAGACATCACCCTCATTCCCTGACCCTACTTGGAGCCTTAGGGTTGACTTTTACATTTCCCTCTTCTCTGTGTTAAGCCTGACAGCCCTTTTTGGTGACTATCTTTTGTCAGTATGTCAGATGAGTGAGTACGTGGATGAAATAGTATTGGAAATGCTGATCAGAATCAGATTGTATTAAATGAAAAATAAGGCACTTAGCCATGGTTTCTAAGACATATTTTGGTGTGCTCCCAGTGGCAACTGGAAAATGGACCGACAAAGCTGTTCATGGACTGGTAGAGTACAACAGACCAGCTAGCAGGGTAGGATTGTGATAGTGCTGAGGACATGGACAGAACCCTAGGAGAAAGGGGAAGGGATTCAAGAGACTGAAGGAAATGGGAATAAGATCTAACAAGTGGGAAGCTAGAAATAGGTCAAGTATCAAGGGTGAAATAGCCTTGTTTTGAATCTAATCACTGATTCAACTGATATTCATAGTGATATATAATGCTTTTAACCTGACCTAGACATAAAATAATCCCCGATGAAGTACAAAATGTATCTTTTCCAGAGATTTTGTATAAAAAATAACTATTGGGACAGAATGGCTCAAAGAGTCAAGAAAGGCACTTGCCACCAAGCCTAACAACCTGAGTTTGATTTCTGGGTCCCACACGGTAGGAGAGAACTGACCTCTCCACTGTGACACACTAACGCACACACGTGTACACACACACACACATACACACGCACACACATACATGCATGCTCAATAAATAAATGGTTTTAGTTTTGGTTTTGGTTTTTATTAAATTAGGAAAGAGACTCGAGAGACGGCTCAGCTGTTTAGCTCACCTGAATCTCTTGCAGAGAACTTGAATTTAGCTCCAGCATTTATGTTTGGCTCACAACTTCCTATAACTGCAGCACTGGATGATCTGACATCTTCTGGTAACTTTGTGTAACTGCACATGCACACATTTAAAAAAAAAAAAAAAAGTCCATGGAAAAAGTTCATCCAGAAATAGGAAGAGTGCTTGGGGCATCCTCCCCCGATCTGGAATGGGTGGATCCTGACTGTACAGGCACCTGGTAGGAAAGCTAAAACTTCAGTGCCCACGTCACCCTAAACTTTGTGATGGAGTATAGCAAAAGTAAAGATGAGAAGAATAGTTGTTTTGGCAGATGGTAAATTTCATTGAGATTTCTGAGAAATAAGCATGACGATGTTTTACATAGGTAAGTGAATTGAGGGTGTGGACTGAGGAGCCACGACCACTGAGTCTGAATTCTGGGACTTCACCAGATTAGAAGTGGGGTGGAGCAGCAATGGCTGCTCAGCTGGTATGGGTACTTAGTGGAGGACCCTGCCAACCTGAGTCCCACCTGAGTTGCTGGGGTTCCCATGTAGTGGGAAGAGAGAACTGACACACAGGTTGTCTTGTGTGTTTCTCTGTGTAGCCCTGGCTGTCCTGAAACTCACTCTGTAGACCAGGCTGGCCTTGAACTCAGAAATCCATCCACCTGCCTATGCCTCCCAAGTGCTGGGATTAAAGGCGTGAGCTACCATGCCAGGCCTCCATGTTAGTTTTAATATTGCATTCTGTTGTTTTCTTGTGCTAGGGAACAAAACCCAAGGCCTTGCGCGTATTGGACAAACGTCCTACCACTGACATACATCCCCAATCTTTGTTTTTTTGTTTTGTTTTGTTTTGTTGTTTGTTTGTTTGGTTGGTTGGTTGTTTTTTGTTGTTGTTGTTTTTTAAAGATTTATTTATTTATTTATTATATGTAAGTACACTGTAGCTGTCTTCAGACACTCCAGAAGAGGGCGTCAGATCTTGTTACGGATGGTTATGAGCCACCATGTGGTTGGTTGCTGGGATTTGAACCCAGGACCTTTGGAAGAGCAGTCGGTGCTCTTAACCACTGAGCCATCTCGCCAGCCCAACAAAGTATTTTCTAATTTCCAAGAAAACAAAATATCAGAACTAATTGTGGTGGCACATATATATGTAATCCTGGTATTTAGTCTGAAGCAAGAAGAGCACAAGTTTGAGGCCATACTTAGTTATATAACCAAACTTTCAGTGTTGGGCAGTTGAGCATCCTGGTGTTAACATGTGTTCTGTTGAGAAGTGTAATGTTTTTTAATTTAAGAACCAAAGTATAAAGAGTTGCAAAAACTAAAATCTATATGAAAACAGCTTTTAAAACTTTAGACACGCCAGGCGTTGTGGCGCATGCGTTTAATCCCAGCACTCGGGAGGCAGAGGCAGGCAGATTTCTGAGTTCGAGGCCAGCCTGGTCTACAAAGTGAGTTCCAGGACAGCCAGGGCTACACAGAGAAACCCTGTCTTGGGAAAAAGCAAAAAAACAAAAACAAAAAAAAACAAACTTTAGGCACTCATTTCACAGACTAAGCACAGAATCTTTTAAAGATCGTATGTAACACTTATGTATGTGTGGAGGTGCATGTGCCATGGCACACATGTGGAGGTCAGAATACGACTTTCAGGAGCTGGTTCTCTCCTTCCACCATGGGTACAGAGCTCTAGGTGTCAGACCTGCTGAGACAACTTGCTTCCAGGGGACTGCTTTTATATATCTAATACCTTGGTTTAGAGGGAACCAAGGTCTGCCATGGATTGTTTGGAGGGGAGCTGGGTATGGATGGAAAGGAAGTAGGGTTGCTGAGAAGCAAAAAAGTAGGTGTTATAAATATTTCCAGGAGGTCACAGGAATTCATGAGAGAGCCCTGGTCAGCAGAAGGAATGAGAGGTCCTAGGCCCCTGTCCTGTTCCTACATAATTAAAGTAGACTGGCACCTCGTCCTTCAGTTACAGAAGGATGCTGAGACTCGTGGGATAGTGGCGCTCCCTGCACTCTCTGGCCTCGTCCATATACTGCTTAGACTGCTGTTCATTGAATGTATTCAATCCATGCATTCTGTTGTGTTCAGCACTATATAGAGCCAAATGCCAAGGACCGAGAGGAGTAAGACAGTGTCTGCTCTCCCAGGTTTAAGGTCTAGAAAGAGTTGAAAGTACTAAGAGAGTTGGACCAGAGCCTTAGTGTGAAGACCTAACTAACCTCCTGTAGTCTTCCTTTCCCTTCAGTCAATTTGAAGTCTTAGTCAAGTGAGATCAGACAAGCATCAGATCCTGTGTGGCCCCTGCTTTCCAGTGTTCACAACTACCCTGCTGGTCCTAGTCTAGTACTCTGGCTCTCAGTCTCTTCCTTTCCAGCATAAAATTTACCTCTGTTCAGCAAAGCTTTAATAGATACAACTGTTTTAAGTATTTCCTTTCTAGTCAGTTGTTGGATTAATTATTAATGCTACTTCATAGGCAGTGTGCCATCCTCATTGCCCACCTAATGTACCAGATTTCCAAAAGAAACACACACACACACACACACAGAGCCTTATATTTAATATGCCTTGAAAAGCATAGTGACTGAACCACTCCCAAACCCTGCTAATGCTTCCCTCCAATACTCCTGAAATCTCTGTTCCATCTTTGCTACTCTAGACCCAAAGTGGGGCGGGGTAGAGGGCACTCTTGAGGCCTCTCTACCCTGGTTCTTACATGGTTGTAGGTTCTCACTTCTCCAGCCCTCAGGCCTAATCCTGCTTCCTAGGCATGGCGGTTTTAAAACCTTCTTCCCTCGGTTCCCTTACCTGGGAAATCTAAAGTCAGGCCTCTGTCTCTTTGCCCACCCATTGGCCACCAGCAACTTTATTTACCAATTAGACCCAACTAGGGGCAGGGACCCACAGCATCTTACATGCAGATGTGTGAATCCTGTGTAATTTGGGAACCCCCTTAATATAAACATTAAACCAAATCCACAACAGTCAGTGTCAACAGCTTTCATATTAGAGACACTGTCTCTTTTACTTTAGGGAAACTGAAAGGATTTGACTCCTACCTTTCCTTCCTAACAGAAGAAAGCTAACTCTGCATTTGTGTATGCTGTCCATGTGTGCATGTGTGTATGCATGTGTGTACATGTGTATGTGAGTGTGTGCTAGAAGTTGAACCCTTGCATCTCACTTACTTGGCAACTACTCTACCACTGAGCTACTCTTCAAACTCCCAATGTTAAGATTCATACTACATCTTAAATTACCATCCTAAAGAATGGTTTTCATTGTTCTTTTGGTTCCCTGATCCAAAAAAGTTCAACAGGATTGCTTAATAATATCATTAACATCCTATTGTCATTTACTTCATCAAAAGTGGTAACCACTTCTGCTTCCAGTAACATTGTATCTAAGCACATTTAGTGAATCTACTTGTTATAAGTACTTTGTTTCTGGTAATTTAGTATTCCAAGTTTTGACAATGTTATCATTTTATGGATCCAGACCCTGTATCCAGCTCTAATTTGATGGCCCCCCTCTTAAAGCTTGCTTTGTTAGCAACTTTTGCAAGGATTGACTGCCTTTGTATTTGGATCTCATTGCAGTCATTTTGTTTGAGTGAATATCATCCTCCTTTCCTGCAGTTGTAATTGCCCATGCTATAGAAAATGTTCAACCCTCCACTTTGAAATCTGAATTCTAGATCCACAGATTGGATGTTCATCCTTTCCAGTGCTAGGCTCCAAGGTCAACACAAGCTTTGGGAAGGCTTCACTTTGAAGAGTAACAGATCCCTCCCAACAGAGTATCTCCTGGTGGAGCCTGGTTTTTCTCTCTAGTACCATATTATATCATTGGCATAGGCTCAGGAACCATAGTTTTATTTTGTTTTTAATTACTTTATGTGTATGGGTAGTTTCCTGCCATGCAAGTGCACCACTTGGATCCCTGCCGTCTACAAGGGCCAGAATTAGGGTATCAGACACCCTGGAACTGGAGTTATAGATTGTTGTGAGCTTCCATAGTGGTGCTAGGAACCTAAACAGGGGCCTCTAGCTGAGCAGCCAGTGTTTTTAATGCCTAGCTATCTCTCTAGCCCCAGCTCCCTGCAATTCTATTTTTTTTAAAAAAAAAAGGATTATGTTGTATAATCCCTTTTTAAAAACAGAACATCAGAATGCTACTTTGATAGTGAAAGAGGCATATAGGGACTATCTAGGAAAGGCAGATTTATAAATTTAACCCCCCTGTAACACTTACTCAAATGTATAGATTCTTAGGTAGAATGAGTGACAGGTGAGGTGTCATGAGACTCTCCTCCCCGACCCTGTATATCCTATCACGTGTGTAAGTGTACCGGTACAGCCTGGGGAGGGTGCTGTTCTATCTTGGTCCCTATAAAAGGATTTGAAAAGAAGGGTCATAGTTAAGGTACATTTAGGAATGAGGCTGGAGAGAAGCTCAGCAGTTAAGAACATTCACTACGCTGCAGAGGACTTGAATTCAGCTCCCAGAAGTGTCTGTAATTCCAACTCCAGGAGAGCAGACACTTCTGTCCTTCACAGAGCTTCCCATACACGCATGCACTTGTATGCATGCTTGCTTGAATACATGCACACACATGCACACATAATTTAAAACAAAATAAATCTTTGCCTAAGTCAGGGCTGTAAACCTGTTGCTGAGTAAATAAAGAAGCCACAGCTCCCAGAGCTCCTCTGTAACATCTCTAGATGGGACTAGGTCCCTAGAAAGATGCTAGACATGGGACCTTTACTCTTTGCTTGTTGCTTAGCACTTATGTTGGTATACATGCTACTACATGTGTATCATGTAGTGCCACAAGCCCCTACATGGTTCTGTTTACAGCATGGGCACCATGAACTAGGTCATCGGGCTTGACAGCAGGCCCTTTAAACTGCTTAGCCATTTTGCTAGCTCAGACCTTTATTATTTATTTTTATTTTTGTTTATTTACTTTTTGTATGCTTGCTTGCTCCTTTTTTCTTTTTATTGAAAATATTTCTTTCATATAATGTATGCTGATTTTATGTTCCCCTCCATCTACTCCTCCCAGTTCCTCCCTGCCCCTCCTCATCCAGATCCATCTAATATATAATGATAAGATATAATGAAGTAAAATACTATGAGGGAAAAATATTGAGTTTTACAAGACAGGAGGAAAATAGCCTAAGAGAAGGCACGAGAACCAGAGACACGTATTCACACGCTCAGGAAGGCACAAGAACCAGAGACACACGTATTCACATGCTCAGGAAGGCCGAGAACCAGAGACACACGTATTCACATGCTCAGGAATCCCATAAAAACACTAAACCGGAAACCTGAATACACGGAGGCCCTGCTATAGTCTGTGCCAGCCCTCTGCATGCTGCCTCCGTCTCTGAAGTCACAGGAGCGTTCATCATTTTCATGGTTCTCCATCCCCTCTCTGCCTCCTCTTTTAAGGGGTTCCCTGAGCCCCGAGGAGAGGGATTTGGTAGGGAGATCTCTGTTCTCTGTGTGGTGTCTGGCTTAGGGAGTCTGTGTTCCCATCTCCTGCAGGAGGGAGCTTCTCAATGATGACTGAGAAGGCACTGCTCTGTGAGTGTAGCAGGATAGCATGAGTCATTTTGTCACTCAGGTTTTCTGAATTTTATTTTGCTTTTCTTTTCTTTTTTCTTATTTTTTAGTTTTACCATAGGACCCTGGGCTATCTAGTTTCTGGTTCTTGGTCTCCCAACCAGTGTCAAGTATGGGTTCAGTCTCATGGGATCAGATATTGGTTGGTTACCCTTTCAAGCTTCATGCCACTGTTGCCCTAGCATATCTTACAGGCAGGGCACCATTGTATATCAGAGGGTCTATGGATGGATTGGTATTTACATTTCTTTTTCAGAATACCTTCCTGTATCAAAGACACTAGAAGGTATGGGTAAAGGCCATGGAGGCACCAGCTCAACTTCTTCGTATTCAATGAGTTATGTATGTGTTGTATTCAGCAGTGGGACCCTGTCAGTTTTTGGAGAACAGCCTATATAGTCTTGGTAACAGTCTGGATTGTTTGGGAATCCCTTTTCACCCCTTTGGCCAACAGCTTCATTTGATAACAAGAGATGGCAAGTTGAGACTCTGTTTTCCCCGTTATTTGGCAGTTTCATTTAGATCAGTTTCATTTGTTTGTTTGTGTGTGTGTGTGCGTGTGTTGAGAAGCTTCTACTGTATTGGTTTCCATAGTGCCACTCAAATTGTCCTGAATTTGTTTTGGTTTGGTTTGGTTTTTTGAGACAGGGTTTGAGACAGGTATAGCCCTGGCTGTCCTAGAACTCACTCTTTAGACCAGGCTGGCCTCAAACTCAGAAATCCACCTGCCTCTGCCTCCCAAGTGCTGGGATTAAAGGCATACACCACCACTGCCCGGTGCCCTGAATTTTAGATATATCTCAGTGCATTCCCTCCCTCATCCCCCTCTTACTTCATCCTCCCCACCTGAGACTCTCATTCCAACTGCACCATCCATCCACCCATAACTATTTATTCTATTTCCCTTTCCTAATGAGAGATCTATCCGTAATTCAGATCTCTCACTTCTGTTGTTCTGTGATAGCTTGGTTATTATTGACTTAACAGTAATACTCTCATGTAAGTGAATATATATCATATTTGTCTTTGTGGGTCTGGATTATCTCACTCAAGATGATTTGGTTTTTCTATTTTCATCCCCTTACCTGTGAATTTCATGGTGCCATTTTCTTTAATGACTGAGTAATACTCCACTGTACTACATTTTCTTTATTGATTCTTTTGTTGAGGGACATCTAGATTGTTTCCAATTTCTGGCTATTAGCAATGAACATGGTTGAACGAGTGCCTCTGTGGTAGGATGAAGCGTCCTTTGGGTATATTGCTGAAACCTGAGGTAGATCTGTTCCCTTCTTCCTGAAACCCACAGCACATATTTCTATAGTGGCTGTACAGTTTGTACTGGCACCAGCCGTGTACGAGTGTTCCCCTTACCCCACCATCATCACCAGCATGAACTGTCACTTGTTTTATTGATCTTAGCCATTCTAACAGGTATAAGATGAAATCTAAAAGTAGTTTTGATTTGCATTTTTCTGATGGCTACGGATGTTAATTGAACACTTTTTAAATGTTTTCAGCCACTTGTGTTTCCTCTATTGAGAATCCTTGTTTAGCTCTGTATTGCATTTTTTACCTGGGTGATTGGTTTTCTTGATTTGTTTTTTAGTTCTTTATGTATTTTGGATACTCGCCTTCTATTGAATGTGTAGTTGATAAAAATCTTTTCCCATTTCGGATGCTGCCTTTCTGTCAGAATGGTGATACCCTTTCCCATATAGAAGCCTCTCAAGTTTCATGAGGCCCCACTTATTAATCGCCAACTTTAGTGTTTGTGCTTTCTGTTCAGAAAGTCTTCAATACCAATGTATACAAGGCTATTCCCCACTTTCTATCAGGTTCAGTCTACCTGGCCTTATGTTGAGGTCTTTGGTGGATTTGGAGTTTTGTGCAGAGTAATAAGTATAATCTATTGGATTCTTCTACATGCAGCTGCCAGTTTGACCAGCATTATTTGTTGAAGATGCTATCTTTTTTCCAGTTTGTATTTCTGGATTCTTATCAGAAATCATGTATCCAAGAATTAATGTCTGGGTCTTTCTTCAATTTGATTCCATTCTGCCAATACCATACTGTTCTTTATCACCTACAGCTTTGTAGTACAACTTGAAATTGGGCATAATGATGCCTCTCAGTTCTTTTTTTTTTTTTTTTAAAATATTTATTTATTTATTATATATAAGTACACTGTAGCTGTCTTCAGACACTCCAGAAGAGGGAGTCAGATCTTGTTACGGATGGTTATAAGCCACCATGTGGTTGCTGGGATTTGAACTCCGGACCTTCCGAAGAGCAGTCGGGTGCTCTTACCCACTGAGCCATCTCACCAGCCCCCTCAGTTCTTTTATTATTCAGTATTGTTCTACCTATTCTGTGTGTGTATGTGTGAGTGTGTGAGTGCATGCGCACACACGCATGCATACATTTCCATATGAAGCTGAAAATTGGCCTTTCAAGATCTGTGAAGAATTGTGTTGGAATTTTGATGGGGGTTGCATTGAATGTGTAAATTGCTTTTGGTAGGATAGCCATTTTTACAATATTAGTCCTATCAACAAATGAGTATGGGAGAGCTTCCATTTTTTTGATATCTTCATTTTCTTTCTTCAAAGAATTGAAGATTTATCATACAAGTCTTTCACTCCCATGGTTAGAGTTACCTCAACATATTTTATATTATTTGTAGCTATTGTGAATGGTATTGCCTTCTTGATTTCTTTCTCAGTCTGTTTGCCTTTTTTACTACTCTGCATTAGGAGGATTAGTAATTTCAGTTAATCTTGTATCTAGCCGCATTGCTGAAAATTTTTTTAAATCCCACTAGGAGATCCCAGTAGGATTTTTAGGGTCACTTATATATACTATCATATCATCTGCTAATAAAGATACTGTGACTTCTTCCTTTCCAATATATTTCCTTTTGATCTTCTTAGGTTGTCTTACTGCCGTAGCTAAAACGTTAATAGCTTGAATAGATTTAGAGAAAGTGGACAACCTTGTCTTGTTCTTGATTTTAGTGGAATTGTTTTGAGTTTTTCTCCAGTTAATGTTGGTTATAGACTTGCTGTAAACTGCCTTTATTATATTGAGGTACATCCCCCTATATCCCTAATCTCGCCAGGATTTTGTTGTTGTTGTTTTGTTTTGTTTTTGTTTTTCGAGACAGGGTTTCTCTGTGTAGCCCTGGCTGTCCTGGAACTCACTTTGTAGACTAGGCTGGCCTCGAACTCAGAAATCCGCCTGCCTCTGCCTCTGCCTCTGCCTCTGCCTCCCGAGTGAGCGCTGGGATTAAAGGCGTGCGCCACCACTGCATGGCTAGTTGGGAGACTTTTAACAACTGCTTCTATTTCACTAAGGGTTGTATATTTATTTAAATTGATTTTCTGATCTTGATTTAATTTTGTTAAATGGTATATATCAACAAAATAATTCATTTGTGTTAGACTTTCCAATTAGTTATGGAGTGCATGTTTTTAAAGTATGTCCTTCTAATTCTCTAGATTTTCTCAGTATCTGTTGTTATGTCCCCCTTTTTATTTCTGATTTTGTTAATTTAGATAGTCCTGACTTTTACTGTTTTTATGCTGGCATCTGGGTTTGGGAAAATTGTAATTCTAGGTGCAGGTATCCAGTCTTGTATTGAGGGGGGCGGGGGAGTTGCTTTGGTTTCTGTTTCCTCTCTGGTTCTTAAGAGAGTGTAGTGGCTCTGTGTTGCCTGGTAGGAAATTCTGCTAGGGTCCTGATAGGTGTGGCCACTGGGTGTTCCATCTAAAATGTTTTGAGGTATTGGGAGCTGACAATTAGGAATGGGGGAGGGGGGGACGTCTACAGGAAGAAGGAAAGCAGCATGCTCCATCAGGGTCTGCTTAGTCACCAGGGAATGGGGCTGAGTGAGGACAGGCCACAGCAGGAGCTCTACTGCACAGCTAAGGCTGAGCCTGTGGTGCTGGGCTTGGAAGAATGGAGGAAAAGGCAACATCTGCAATTAGCCTACTTGTTTCCCTTGTCAGAGTGGCTTGCGATCCCCGGGGAGGACCTGCTGGAGTTGGAGGCAGTAGTAAAACAACTGGGTGGGCAGAGGGAGGTTAGGAGGAGGAGTTCTGCAGGATCCTCTAGGGATGGGGGCAGGGACTGCAACAGTGGTCTCCTGGAGAGCAGAGAATGAGACTGGGGGCTGGATGTGAAAGACCTGAGGGATGGGAGATGTATACAATTATCTTACCTGTTTCCCTGGTCAGAGGGGCCAGAGGGTTCCCAGAGAATGTTTATATATGTACTTTGGAGACAGTCAAGGCTGGCCTGGAACTCAGTATTAGATCAGACTGGTCTAAACTCTAGAATCAAAGCTGCCTGCCTGCCTTTGTCTCCCAGATGCTTAGGACTGGATGTAACACCTCCCAAGGGACCATTACTATTTAAATGAAAGTTTCTAAATGGGGGGTAGTGGTGGGGTGGTGGATGGGTGGGGACTTTACGTTTAGAACTGTTTGTATTAGCTGCCTGGATACTACAGCTGCTATTTTTAAATATACAGAGGGAATGAAGAGGACTTCTGCATCATAATTTAGTGGGTTAAAACAGCAGCCTTGAGTTCGACCCGGTTTTGTATAGTGTAAGCCTGAGTAGCTCCTCCTGGTCCTGTATGTCAGACCTCAGAGACTCAAGTTGAATGGTCAGCTGATGGCATTCTTATCTGAGGCTCATTCCAGTTGTTAGCATTCGGTTTCCTGTAGCTGAAGAATCCTTAGGATTTCTATTTTCTCTTCAACATTCCATTTTAATGTTATTCTTTTACATCTGATATTTTGCCATGGTTTTGTGGGGGGTGTTTTGTTTTATTGTTTTTATTTTACTCTTAGGTAGTTTTCCTATGTAGCTTTAGCTGGCCTTGAACTAGCAATACTTGTGCTTGGGCCTTCTAAGTAAGCAGTCACCACACCTGGGAAGAAACTTTTTAACTATTTCTGTAGAGCAAAAAATTTTTTATTTATTTGTTTGTTTATTTGTTTTTGTTTTTTGAGACAGGGTTTCTCTGTATAGCCCTGGCTGTCTTGGAACTCACTTTGTAGACGAGGCTGGCCTCGAACTCAGAAATCCGCCTGCCTCTGTCTCCCAAGTGCTGGGATTAAAGGCATGCGCCTCCACGCCTGGCTTGTAGAGCAAAATTTTTTAAGTTTTAAGCAAAGCATGGTGGTGCACCAGCCCTCTGGGGGCAGAGGCAAGTGGATTACTTTGAGTTCCAGGCCTGGAGTCACAGCAAGATTGAGAAGAAAAGAAAATGCAGACATTTACCATATATTCCCTGTCTCTGTCTCACACATGGACAGACAACCTCCTCCACTATCAACACCCCTCTAATGTACCTGTTACAGCTGATGGACCCAAACTCAGACTGACATATCTCGTCTCTCCAAGTCTGTAGCATAGATAGGTTTGCACTCAGTGTTGTCCATGAGAATGCTCTATCTCTTACCATAGTATCACAAGGTACTATATAAACTACCCTAAAAACCTCAGTTCTTCCCCTGTTCACGTCACTCTTTTTTTTTTTTGCTCCATATTTTGACTTTTTAAAGAGTTTTTCCCTTTTTCCTCTTTCTTTCTTTCTTTCTTTTTTTTTTAAAAAAAAGATTTATTTATTTCATGTATATGAGTACACCATTGCTCTCTTCAGACACACCAGAAGAGGGCATCAAATGGTTGTGAGCCACCATATGGTTGCTGGGAGTTGAACTCAAGACCTGGAAGAGCAGTCAGTGCTCTTAACCACTGAGCCATCTCTCCAGCCCCCATATTTTGACTTTTTAAGAATGCCACATAGTTAGAATCATTTGTAGGTGGCATTTTCCAGTCAGAAGTCCTCTGTGCTCTAAGTAGTGCTCTGTGGTCTGGTTGAACCATAGTCATTTGTTCACCAACTGCAGGCTGCCCAGGCTGCTCTCAAGCTTGTGCAGTCGCGCAGAATCGAGCTTCTATAGACATCCAGATGTTCTCAGCTCCAGCGTGTAAATACAAAGAGGCATGAAGGACTGTATAGTGAAGTGTATTTAGTTTATGAGAACTTGACTGTCTTCAAAATGGCTACCCCATTCTACATTGCCCAGCATACACTGATGCCTGTGAGAGGTCTGTCACAGCTTATATCCATCTAGTGCCTTCCCCAATCAGCTAAAGTTCTAGCAAGCCGCTGCCACTAAGCAGGGTGGGGCAATAGAAAACTCCTATCCAGTAATTTACTATTATGCTAAATATACCCCTCCCTCTGAGTTTAGAGTCCTCCTCCCCCTCACGTATGTAAAGGCTTCCCTTTGTTCTTGGCTCTTTAGTACCAGCTTCCTCCTTTGTAGGTAGCCAGTGTTACTAAAGGACTGGTTACTTGAAATTGTCTCTGCACTTCTACAGAACCTGAAAAGATTATTTCAAACATCTGCCAGCTGAGAGCTACCGTCTTCTACATCCTCGGAGCTGCATGTGTGGCCAGTTGTCTGAATGGTATCTCAGTGTTTAATATGTGCTTCTTCTCCAAGGATGTGAATTTTTTCATCTGTGTTTGTTTACTGTCAGCTTATCTTTTAGCTTTTGGCCCAGTTTATATTATTTACTTGTTGAATTTTAGAGATTCTTTGTGCACTTTGGGTAACAGTACCTCAGCGGGTAGGTCTTACACAGTGCTTTTCCTGTCTGTGGACTCATTCTTCTAACAGTACTATTTGCAGAACCATTGAGGCTCTTTTAAAAGCTGAAGCTGGCCTTGCTGCCTTTGCTGCACAAGTTTAAATTCAGGCAATGTACCACGTGTACCCAGATTAATTTTTATTTTAAGGAAGTCCCACTTAGAAGTTCTTTCTGCTTGGGTTTAAGCCTTTGGTATCTTACCTAAAATACCCCAGGTCATGGAGATTTTCTGCTGTGTTATTTTTTAGTTCTATAGATTTTTTTTTGTTGGAGGATACATGTTGCATTTGTTTGTGGGGTGTGTATGTGTGAGGACAACTTGCAGGTATTGGTTCTTTCCTCCCACCATGTGGGCCCCAAGATCAAATTCAGGTCCTTGGGTTTGGCAGCAAGTACCTTTACCCCCACCCCTAGCCATCTTGCTGGCCCCTTTAGTTTTTTATGAATGCCTATTTTAAGACAGTTATCTTGAAGGGTATAAAGTCTGTGTCAAAGTCTTTGTTGTACTGATGAGTCCCCCACCCCCCACCTTGTGACTATCTAGTTGTTTCATTTAAATAGGGTCTCTTCTCTGTGGTGGTCCCTTTGTTCATCTGTCATAGGTCATTTGAGTGCATGCATTGCTGTGAGTATTTCTGGGCTCTCTGATGCGTGCTTGCTGTGCTTGTCAGTCAGTAAGTCAGTACTGTGTGGTAAGTGATGCCCACTGGGTACTCTTTTTAGTACCATGATGGTTCTTCTGGGTCTTTTACCTCAGTATACAAACTTTGATTCAGTTTGTCATAGCAACTAAATAACTTGGTAGGGTTTGTCTTCTTTTGTTTTTGTTTTGTGGTTTTGAGACCAAGTCTCACTATGTAGCTCTGACTGG
The DNA here is from genome assembly GCF_900095145.1 of Mus pahari. Lineage (NCBI taxonomy): Eukaryota > Metazoa > Chordata > Mammalia > Rodentia > Muridae > Mus > Mus pahari. Next base: position 89,422,440 of record NC_034608.1, read on the forward strand.
CCTGGCTGGAACTTACAGAGATCTGCTTGCCTCTGCCTTCAGAGTGTTTTAAGGGCTCACCTGAGAAAGCAGGCCTTATTCAGGAAAACCTTCCTTTTGATTGACTTAGATGCAGCTTAACCATGTATGCAAAAATCTCTGCCCTGTAATGTAATATACAGGAGCCAGTATTTAGCACCTTTGTTCACAAAAGGGCAGATCCAAGACGTGCACACCAGGAAGCTGTCTTGGAAGACATCTTGGAATTCTTCAAGTGAGCACTTGCTGAAATGTGGACCGTTTGACTAACCCCACCATCAAGTTAACAAGACATCTTTGCATGCTAGGCCAGTGCTCTTCCATTGGGCTATCACCTCAAAGGTCTACATTTTATTTAAAGAAACTAAAACTCAGGAACATGAAGCTATTTGTGAACCTAGTGTTTGGTTTGTTTAGATCCTGTTAGTCTCCAGATTCTGCCAGTTGTTGTTTTGGTGTTTTAAGACAGGGTTTTTCTGTGTGGCCCTGGCTGTCACTCTGTAGAACTCAACTTGGAGACCCACCAGCTTCTGCCTCCCCAGTGCTGGAATCAAAGGCATGCGCTACCACTGACCTTCAAATTCAGCAGTATTGTGTCAAATAACCTATCTTATTGATAGGTTATTCCTATGCCAGTAAAATGGACCAGTTCAAGCCAAATTAGATTATATGTGATAGGTTATTTCTCTGCCTTTGGTGAAATGAACCAATTTAAACCAGATTCGATTATATTAAAGGCAAGTTTTTTGGGAAGCTGTTCTCCGGCAGGCAAGTTCATTGGCCCCAAGGCCAGGGGGAGTCACCATGGGGAAAGATGGGGTGAGGGAAGGAGAAAGGGGGAGGGGAGAGAAACCAAAATGTCTGGATTCTAAAGGGAGGAGCCTCTGGGGGAGTGCAACCTGGTCCCTGGGCTGGAAAGTTCAGGGTTGGGGGGAAGGGCATGCAAAGTAGGGAATGAGGGATGCTGGGAGAACCTGGAGGCCAGGTCTGCTTTGGTATGTAAAATATGCATACCCTGAGTCAGAAACCAAACTATGTAGGCAGTTTTTTTTTTAGGAAGCTGGTTTTGGGTGAGTTCACTGGCCCCAAGGACAGAGGCCAGGGAAGTCACCTTGAGGATAGGGGGAGAAAGGGTGCATATGCATAGAAAGAAAGGGAGGGAGGGAGGGGAATAGAGTGAGCAAAGGAGAGCCAAAAGATCTGGATTATCTAGGGAAGACCCCTGGGGAAAGGGTAGCCAGCCCTTGGGCTGGAAAGTTCAGGGTTGGGGGTAGGGTGTACTGGGAGAACCTAGAGGCCAGGTCTGCTTTGATGTGTGAAATGTTCACCTCAGTCCTGGAGAGCTCCGCAATCCTGCCCTCAGTCTGCTGAGTCCTGGGATTATAAATGTGAATCACGGGCTGGTGAGATGGCTCAGTGGGTAAGAGCACCCGACTGCTCTTCCAAAGGTCCTGAGTTCAAATCCCAGCAACCATATGGTGGCTCATAACCATCCTTAACCATCTGTAACAAGATCTGACGCCCTCTTCTGGAGTGTCTGAAGACAGCTACAGAGTAATTACATATAATAAATAAATAAAGCTTTTTAAAAAATAAAAAATAAAAAAAAATAAATGTGAATCACCCACCCTGGTTTAAATTTGCAACATGTAAGAAAAGCTGTCAATTCTTTGTGTGCTTACTCAAGATCAACCATGTAGCATAGCTGGGTAAAATGGTGGTGGCACAGGTTTTTAATCCCAGTACTCGGGAGGCAGAGGCAGGCGGATTTCTGAGTTCAAGGCCAGCCTGGTCTACAAAGTGAGTTCCAGGACAGCCGGGGCTACACAGAGAAACCCTGTCTCAAAAAACCAAAAAAAAAAAAAAAAAAGATGGTGGTGGGCCTTTAAAGGCAAAGTTCCACGTGATCCCTACAGTTGAGGTTCTTCCAGAAAGGTCTGAGATTCAAGCTCATTCTACTACACCATTACCCAGTATAATTCTTTGGTAAATACCAGTTTGTTTACTATTTATAATGAATAAAATCCTCTATAACAGGGGAGTTCAATGTGTGTGACTTTGGACGTTGACCAAAAGTTATGATTGATTTTTATGAAGGTACTTCATAAAGTTGTTAAGCACTAAGTGGCTTTGAGGCAGGGGAAGTAACTATTGTACTGTGTTTAGACAGCATTGTTACAAACCCTATTGCAAGGCCTGTAGTATGGCCAAATGAGATGAAAAGTTTTCATATACATATTCTTTCTAATGTCTCTTTTTAGCAGTGAGATAGATTATGCAGGAGGGAAAGATCAGATCGGGAAATGTACGAATTATTTGGGTGGGAGAAGGGTTAAGCATGCAGATAGGTTAGCATGCAAATAGGTGAAGATAGATTTATGCAAACACACTATTAAGTCCAGGTAAGTGTTGATGGGCAAGGCAGTAAAGAAAGTTTTCCTTGCCCAAACACAAGCTCTGTGAAGTGGCACAGGGGCATGTTGTTACTTGGGTTTAGTCACAGGTTAAGTTTAGTTAAGGCAAAGCCCATAACTGAAAGGTGAGAAAAGCCAGATTGAAAACCTTGTGCAGTGGTGGCACACCCCTGTTATCCCAGCACTGCAGGGGCAGAGAGGCAGAGAGGCAGAGGCAGATAGAGCGCTCTGAAACGCAAACCAGCCTGGCCTACACAGTTCTAGGACAGCCAGGAATACACAGAGAAACCTTGTCTGGTCCAGCATGAGAGAATTAGTCTCCTCCAAAGAGGATGGAGATCTTATTTGGTTAGTACTTGATGCTTAAAGAAATATGCAACATGGGATTTTTACTTAAGAATGAAAGTATTCATAGATGCTTAGCATGTGACTTATATCTCCAAAGTTAAATCTGATATTAACCTCTGTATAATAAGTAACATAGATTAAAAATTAAGTTATCCTCTTCAGGGAGGCATAGACGGAACTCTTCTGTGGCTGGAGAATGTTAAATATACTACGTGGGTCCTAATCAAGTTTTGCTCTGTTCTATTTTCTTTGTGGCTCTAGCCGAAAAAGAAGAACATGTCTGCCTACCAGGTCTTCTGTAAGGAGTACCGGGTAACCATTGTGGCTGACCATCCAGGTATAGGTAAGAACCTTTCTGAGCTTAGGGTTTTGTTTGGTTTTTTGGTTGTTTTGTTTTGTTTTTACGTTCTCTGAAGCAGTGTATTTGATTAATTCGATCACTAGGCAGCTTCACCCTATAGCATTAGAATACAAATTGAAACCAGCTGCAGTGGCCCATAATGTCAGGAAGACTGAAACAGCAGCCTCAGCCTAGGTTACAGTATGTGCCCCTGTCTCAAACAAAAGATACATATATTTCCTCAGTTCTGCAAGTCCTTTAATTTACCCTGTATATTAAAGGTGTGTGTGCGTGTGTGCGTGTGCGTGTGTGTGTGTGTGTGTGTGTGTCAGAGATTGATGATATCAGACACCTCCATCAATTGCCCTCCACTTCATTTTTATTTATTATTAGTATTTTGTTGGTTTTTGCTTTCTATTATGTAGCTGTGGCCATTCTAGAACTAACTCCCTATGTAGATCAGGCTGTTCTTGAACTCACAGAGCCACCTGCCTGGGATCAAAGGTGCACCACTATGCCCAGCTCTACCCTATTTTCTATTGAATTTTATGTATTATTTTGTGTGTGTACATGTGTGCATGCATGTCAGTGGAGATCAGAGGATAATTTGTAGGAATCAGTTCTCCAAACCATGTGTGAGATCGAGCTTAGTGGTGAGTGTCTCTTAGAGCCATTTTTGCCTGCCTCTCTTATTTTTTGAGGCAGGGTCTCTCATTTAGCCTAGAACTCATCTATTCTGCTAGGCTAGAAGGCTACTGAACTCCAAGATTCCTTGTATTTCTGCAGTGCTAAGATTCTAAACGTGCACTGCCACAAGTGGCCTTTTTTTTTTTTTTTAAGTGGCTTTTAAATTCTTGTAAAATTTTACATTTACAATTTTGGGGAATCTGAAACAAATTGTCAGGGTTATGTGACAAGTACTATACCCATAGAGCCATCTTCCTAGTATGTATTTCTTAACCAATAAAAGAGGAAAGTATAAATTAAACAGATATAAGAGCCAGGCCCTCTGTAACCTCTGGGTTGGGGAGACTAACCTAAAAAGATCACAGGTTTCAGACCAACCTGGGCTATATAGCAAGATCTTGTCTCAAAAGAAACAATGTATCATTGCACCTAAATATGCAAAATGTGCATTTAATTTCCAAGAGCATAGACTTCCTTGACTTTTCTTTCGTCTGTGCTGTAGTGTTGTTCTTGTCTGTGCTAGCTCTTAGATAGGCAGACACCAGCCTGACACAGTTCACTTTATGTCACAGTCGCCTTGAGCTTATGTAGAAAATGGCTTTCCAGTCTACTCTGCAAAGGTGCTATGAAAAATTAGACATTGCCAGGCAAGGTGTGACACGCCTTTAATCCCAGCACTTAGGAGGCAGAGGCAGGCGGCTCTCTTGAGTTTGAGACCAGCCAGGGCTATACAAAGAAACCCTGTCTCAGTAGGAATAAAAAGAAGAAATCTGCTCCACCAATCTTTTTCTAGTGTCTGCTTCCCCAGACTTCTGTTTTCTTACAGATCTGTGTTTTTATTTGTTTTTTTTTTTTAACTCTTTTATATCAGATTTTGGGGAACTTAGTAAAAAATTGGCTGAAGTATGGAAGCAGTTGCCAGAAAAAGACAAACTGGTAAGTATATTTTATTACATAGTTTTGCCTGCTAGCCGCGCAGCCCTGAGACAGTGAGAAAAGCAGCAGCAGCAATAGTCAGCAGAGGGCGGACACTGTTGCTGTCAGGCTCTTCTTGCCATAAGAAGGCGGGCTTTGAAGACCCTGGTTGATTAAAATATTCCTAAAAGAAAATATATCTTAAGGACTGACAACCATTACCTTCTAGATTCCTTTCGCCAGACTCTGGGTCTCCATTCTTATCAACCATTTGCAATATAGTCTATGAAGAACTAATAAGACTTCTGGGTATGAGCGGCTCATGCTTATAGTTCCAATGTTTAGTAGACTGAGACTTAATAGACTGAGGTTGAAGATTGGCCAGCTCGGGATGGAGAGGGCGGGGGGAGAGGGAGAGATAGATAGATAGATAGATAGATAGATAGATAGATAGATAGAAAGAAAGAAAACAAGTCTGTCTTAAAAAACAAAAAGAAAAGTGAAAGAGCCAGTGGTAGTTTCTGAAGACAATAACAGCTATGCCTGATTCATGCAGTCACACCCCAGTCAGTGTAAGTGGTGGTTAGGGTGACTTAGGGTTTCACTGCTGTGAAGAGACACTGTGACCAAGGCAACTCCTATAAAGGCAAACAGTTGGGGCTGGCTTACAGTCTCAAAGGTTTAGTCCATTATTAACATATCGGAAAGCATGGCAGCTGGCAGACATAGTGTTGGAGGAGCCAAGGGTCCTACCTCTTGATCTGAAAGCAGATAGGAGGAGACTATCTTGTGAATTTGGTGGAGCTTGAGCACTAGAAGACTTCAAGGCCTGCCTACACAGTGACACACTTCCTCCAACAAGGCCACACCTCTTTTAATAGTGCTACTTCCCGTGGCATATTCAAACCACCACATATGGGAACAAGAATTATCATTCTTATTTTGAAGAATAGCTTTTTTAAATAAAAATAACTTTTCCACCCAGATGATTCTTGATAGCTTGCTGTTTTCCATTGCCAAGCAAGTTAGAGGAAGTGGCTAGCCACTGGACATTATTGTAGTGAGCCAGATTTTCCGCTGTATTACCTACATTTAACCTTAACGTATTTTAACAGTACTGAGACTTGACCCTTGGCACTGAAGAATGGGTTTTTGTAGTCCTGCTGATATTTAAGATATCCGCTCATCCATCAGCCTTGAAGCTACTGAGATTCAAAGTTACTATTTGCCCACTCTCCACCTTCTCCCAGCTCCTTGCTCCCTTTCTGTTTCCTCTTTTGCCTTTTTTAATTCTGTGTGGATGATCTGTTGCAGATCTGGAAGCAAAAGGCTCAGTATCTGCAGCACAAACAGAACAAAGCTGAAGCCACAACTGTGAAGAGAAAAGCATCCAGTGCAGAAGGTTCCATGAAAGTCAGAGGTAGCAGACACTTTTCTCTACTGCTTTGCTAGGAGGTTGGGAAAACAGACAGCTTATAATAGAAGTAGGCCTTGATACCTACGTATTACTGAATATGACAGGCTGCATAAAAGTAGTTCAAATTTAGAAACTGTGTATGAAGTCACAGACTTCTCTGTAAAGATCCAGAAAGTAAGCCAGGGATCAGGCCTTCTGCCTCCATGTAATGCAACAAGCAGGAGAATGCAAGTTCAAGCTAGCCTTAGCAACATAGCAAATTGTAGTAGACAAGTCTGGACTACACTGAGACTAAACGTCTTTAAAAAATAAAAAGGATCCAGAAAGTGAATGTTACAACCTTTGTGTATTTCGTGCATCCCCAGTCACACATGCATGTGGTTTGTTTTTGGTTTTGTTTGTTTGTTTGTTTGTTTTTCTTACAGCCCTTTAATGTATACAGCTAGGGGCTAGAGAAATGGCCCCTATAGTTGAGAGCACTAGCTGTTCTTACAAAGGACTAGGGTTCAAATCCCCACCTCTGACTTGCTCACAGCAGGCTATAACTCCTGGAGCTACAGTGCCTTCTTCTGGCCTCTATGGGCACTGCATTCATGTGGATAGGTTAGCTAATGCCTGGTACATAGGCTTCAAGAGGGAAAACAGTCATTATTGTGACATTGAGGGCCATAGGCAAATTTTCATCCTCCTCTTCTCAGCCTCTTCTGTAGGAATACTGTCACCCCAAAAGAAGTCCCCACCCACCACAATGCTTTTGCCAGCTTCACCAGCCAAAGCTCCTGAAACAGAGCCCATTGATGTCGCTGCTCATCTCCAGTTGCTGGGAGAGTCCCTCAGCCTCATTGGACACCGCCTACAGGAGACAGAGGTAAGCACCACATCCATCAGCAGGGTCCCTGTTTCATAGATGATTTAGAGCCATGTTTATTTAATGAGCAACTACTTTATGTAAAATTATGCCATGGAACCCACAGTGTGGTGAAACTTTTCTAAAGATTTGGGAGTTTACCTATCTGTTCTCAGAGTTTATGGTTATACCATCCTGTAGAAAGTGTTGCTAAAATAAGTCAAGATACCTGTAGATAGGTTCTAGTCTTTAAAAGTTCAGTAGAAGTGTTAGAGAGATGGCTCTGCTGTAAAAGCACTGATGTGGTGTCTTATTCAGGCCTACTTAGGCACTACATGCATGTGGGGCACAGACAAACATGCAGGCAAAGCACCCATCATATAAACTTGTTGTTTGTTTTTGTTTTTCAAGATAGAGTTTCTCTTTGTAGCTTTGACAATCTTGGAACTCATTCTGTAGACCAGACTGGTCTTGAACTCAGAGATCCGCCTGCCCCTGCCTCCTGAGTGCTGCGATTAAAGGCAAGCATTGCCACCACCATCACCTGGCTCATATAAAATAATTCTTAAAAAAATTAAGTTGGGGGCGGGGAGGCTGGAGAGATGGCTCAGTGGTTAAGAGCAATGACTGTTCTTCCAGAGGTCCTGAGTTCAATTCCCAGCAACCACATGGTGGCTCACAACGGGATTGGGTATACTCACATACGATAGATAGATAGATAGATAGATAGATAGATAGATAGATAGATAGATAGATAGATAGATAGATAGATATACTCACATACGATAGATAGATAGATAGATAGATAGATAGATAGATCTTTATTTTCTTTTTTTTTCTGAGAGAGAGAGAGACAGACAGATAGACAGACAGACAGAGACAGAGAGACCTACAAATTAATGTTTAAAAAAAATTAAGTAGAAGAAGCTAGGCCTAGCAGCTCAGCCCCTTAATCCCAGAACTTAGGAGATTGAAGCAGAATTCCTGCAAGTTCAAGATCAGCCTGGACTACAGACTGAAATAGTGTTTCAAAAGTAAATAAATGAAATAAATAAGCCCAAGTAAATTAAAATGTGAAAAGCTTAGTGGACATCCTGGGACTTTCTAAGAACAGGATTGTTCAGTGTAATTTCTGTAGTTTGGATGGTCAGACAAAATTATATAGGGAGAATAATTCCCAACTTTCTCTGAAAATCATAACGTTCGAAGCCAGAGGTGGGAGGAGGATCTCAAGTGTGAGGTCAACTGGGGCTGAATAGTGAGACCCTACCTTTTAAAGAAAGGTGCTAGGGAAAAGTTCACAGGGCTCAACCCTACACAGAAAACTACAGGCAACTAAGGACTGCTGAAAGGAGAAATGGTCCTCCCCAGGGAAGAGGACACCAATTGGATATCCAATACCAGCTCTGACAACATACTGTAACATACAAACAGAATGTATTATGTGTTTAGGAGAAAAATACACACATGCACCCCCCATATGCATTACAACAGTTAATGACTTTTTAAAAGGCTATGAATTTGAAAGGGGGGGCGTGGGAGGATTACGTGGGAGGAAAGGAGAGGGGGAAATGATGTAATTATATTACAGTTTCAAAAAGTGAACGGTGTATGTTCACCTTAAATCTCAGCACTTGGAGACAGAGGCAGGCAGATCTTTGAGTTTGAGGCCAGCCTCTACATAATTCCAGGGCAGACAGGCCACACAGAGTTTGAAAAAACTAAAAGACACAGAAAGTGCACTGGAATAAGAAAGAGCACAGCTGCTCTCCTGCAGATACAGATTTAATCCCCAACACCCATGTGGCAGCTCACAGATGTCCATATTGCCAGTTCCAGGGAATCCAAACACCCTCTTTAACCAAGCACCAACATGGTACACAGACATACAGTGTTTTGGTGTTGTTTAATTGAAACTACAGGAAGAAAAGAATGTAGACAATAAATGGAGCTCTAGTGTGCATTTAGGTTGTACAGTGCTATGTACCTGACAGAAGTCTATACTTCTGAAATTTAATTTCAGAGGGCTCATTTCTAACTCTTCTGCCCCTTAGCTAACTCAGTAGTATTGCAATTCAGTTTTCAGCTTGGAGACATTTCAGCAAAGAAATTATTATATGCTACTGAAAGACATTTTTAAGTTAGTTTAGAAATATAAAAGCTAATGACTTGTTTTTATGCCAAAGCTAAATTACCGATCAACAGACAAAATGGCGAAAGCCCCAGGTGTTGAGTCTATATCTGTGTTCTTTGGCTATTTTCTAAAAAGTCAGTGGGTGTTGAAAAAAAAAAAAAAAGTGTGCATTCTTATACATACTCAAATACCTGGATAGGTGAAAGTATTTCCAGAATAAAATACACTGTGATCTTTATTGTATTTTCACATTAAAAGTTGAAAATTAAATGGTTTTATGTACCATTCATTGTCCAGATTTTCCAAATAGTTCTTTTTTTTTATTTGGCAAAAAGTTTTGAGTTCTTAGGAGATCATTCCAAGAACTTACAGAGTAGAAAAATCTAAATGTCTATTTGTCTTAGGATGCTTACAGCGTAACTGGAAAGACTTTTTTTTTTTTTTTTTTTTTTTTTTTTTTGAGACAGGGTTTCTCTGTATTGCCCTGGCTGTCTTGGAACTCACTCTGTAGACCAGGCTGGCCTCAAACTCAGAAATCCGCCTGCCTCTGCCTCCCAAGTGCTGGGATTAAAGGCGTGCGCCACCACACCCAGTGACAATTTTATGTGATTTACATCTTACACACATATATAAGAGCTGCTTTGAGGATTTGCGTATACACCACAGGCATCACTTACACTGATTCAGGAACAGTGATAGCATGGTGGGTGACCTAGTACCAGAGATGGCTGCTAGCACTCACAAGCAGATAGCCCATACAGCGTGGACATTATTAATGACATCATGCTATTCCAACAGCATATGTGCCATTTAGAATTGGGAATTGAGGCTGAGTGGTGAGCACACCTGTAACCCCAGAAATTAAGAGGGGAAGGCAGGAGGATCACAAATTTGAAACCAGCAGCAATACATAAGAACAAACAGTAGCAATACATAAGAACAAATAGCAGCAAGCCCCCTCCGCCCCAAATCCTGAGCAGCTGCAACCATGGAAAGGGAAACTGAATTTAAGGGGTGGTTACCATAACCAGAAAGGGAAAAAGTTCACACATTCTATTAGCACTTATCTTTTGTAACAGTCTTCATAAATGTTTCATGTGTCAAAAGTTCACCCTTTTATCACAATGCAGGATTAGTGGCTCTTAATACTCTGCACAGTTTTGGACCCAGAACTATCTAAAACATTTTCATTACTCTAGAAAGTAACTTCAAGCCTGTTAGCAGTCACTTATGTGTGTGCTGTGTGCAGTACTAGCCACACGTGAGAGGTACAAGAGTGCAGTGTCCATGGAGGCCAAAGGAGGGTGTCCATTCCCTGGAGCTGAAGTCACGAGGAGTTAGTTAGGAACTACCGTGTGGGTGCTGGGAATAGAGTCTTCTAGAAGAGCAACCTCTGCTCTTAACTCCTAAGCCATCGCTCCAATCCTATGAGTTTTATCTAATACACTGCGTAGTGGATATGTAACTATTAAAACAGTTGAAGTTCCTATATATGTCACTTAACATATGCAGACTACACTTTCAGGAATACTGATTTACATAACTCATTAATGTAGACATTAAGTATCTGAGCCTCGTTGTCACAAATTTACACAACTGTCAGTACCAAAAATAGAACTCAACTGTCCTTCCCCTCTGTGAGCAGCTCTCCTGTTAGTAATTACAAGACTTAAAGAACAGTGTCACCTAAGCATAGCACTATAGTTCTGCTGCTAGGAGCCTGACTCAGGAAGATGGCTGTGAGTTTCAAAAAAAGTGACTTCTAGGCCAGCCTGAGCTAAAAAGTAAGAGAAAAAGAAAGTAGTGTGGCAGGTTAGGGAAGCCAAAGGCCTAGCAGAAGGGACTGGGGTAGATAACTGGAGAGAGAAGTTGCAAACAGAAGAAGCACATTCCTGTTACCCCTGGAGTCCTTTGCAGAGGTCCACTGAGGCTTTAGGCTCCCAGCCTTACTTTAAACGGGTCTTAGGAAGTCTTCCTCGTTATCTGTTACACAGGTATACAGCACAGGTAGGAAGAGGAAGCGAGCATCAAAACCAGGTGTCTTGGTGGACACTGAGGTATTTGGAACTGCAGGGAGTTTTGAGTAGAACATCTACTTTAGATGGTGATTGAGAGAAACCAGCACTGGGAAGAAGGTATAGCAGCAATGTCGTGTGCAAGTGACAGAGACTTGTGGTTATTGAGATCTTGCTTGATTACATGGGAGTGAATCCCAGTGACCTGTGGGTCCAGCCTCTCACAGGTTCTCTGCTGTCTCCCCACACTGCCGTCTGTTAGTGTGTTATTGAGAGGACAGAAAGGAGAGTTGAACAGAGAGCAACTGAGAGTAGAATTCAGTTGTCTGCTTTTCTTGCAGGGCATGGTAGCAGTGTCTGGAAGTTTGTCAGTGCTCCTAGATTCCATTATCTGTGCTCTTGGCCCTCTGGCATGCCTGACCACACAACTACCTGAACTGAATGGCTGTCCTAAACAGGTCTTGGTGAGTGTTTTTGTTGTGGTGGCGTGGGGGGGTTCCCTTACTTTGGAGGGCTGGAGCCTTTGGGGGCCTTTCTAACCCTACCTTAACAAGCACTGCCCAGCACTCCTCATGAGGCAAATGGCACTATTACATACTGTCCCCAGACCACGACACTGTGCATCAACTGCATGGTATGATTTCAGTGGAACTAGAAAACATGCTGTTTTTCACAACACTACTCTGAAGAGAGCAGTCCAGCTTAGCCCTTGAGGAGCCGCAGCTGAAAGCGGCTGGTGTGCCTTTTGTTTTGTTTTGTTTTTGTTTTTGTTTTTCGAGACAGGGTTTCTCTGTATAGTCCTGGCTGTCCTGGAACTCACTTTTTAGACCAGGCTGGCCTTGAACTCAGAAATACGCCTGCCTCTGCTTCCCGAGTGCTGGGATTAAAGGCGTGTACCGCCACGCCCGGCGCAGCTGTTGTGTCTTGTCCTCTTGTTCCCATCTCTCCCCTGAGCATGCCATGTCTCAGGGACTGCAGTGAGGTGTGCCACAGCTGAGTCCTTTCTCCTTATTTACAGTCAAACACGCTGGACAACATTGCATACATTATGCCTGGACTGTGACTTCCAAGAAGCCTGGGACAGAAGACTGTCTACCCCTTCGCTAGTTTATGTATAGATGACTGTTCCAGACCCTCCACTGACCTCTGGGTGTAGGTTTTAAATTTTTATAATCTATATATACGTATATAATGTACAGTATATACATAGGATTATAACTACTTTGCTTTTAATAATTTTATGAAATGGCAAAGGTTTAGCTAAAAGGAAACTTTGGCATGAATGTGGGCTTGGAATTATTTTTTGTGTGTGTGAAAAAAATCTGCCTTAAAAAAATCAGTGTAATTTGGGGACTAGGGGCTTATTCTGGGTGCCATGTATATCTCCTCATAGACTGCTAAAATATGATTTTTTTTTTTTTTCCCAAGCTTGGGTTTACCTCCAGACCCATCACTGACCATTTGCCTTACCTGTCTTATAATCAGAAATGTAGTAAAGATGATGGGAGGAGGCCAGCTGACTACAAACTTTTTGATATGGAGTAACCTGGGGGTGGGGTGGGGTGGAGCTTAGGTGGACTGGGTAGGGGACTCATTCCAATTCCTACTAAAGAGATATCTGTGTCTCCAGTTTTATTGTAACCACGGTACCATAGTCATCAGTACCATCTATAGCCTCAGTTGTGTGATTCTTGGCAGCAGAGAAATAAATACCTTGGAGAAACCAAAGCTGTTGGTGCCACCTGTTGAACCTGCTTGTCTGGCCAGCAAGGCTTGGTGTATAAAAACCAAAGCTGCCATCTTCCACTAGCAGCATTGGTTGCCCAACAAATCCTGAGAGATTCTGCTGCTTAGCTGCTTGGTGGTTCTTGGTTCAGCTCTGGTTCTCCTGGTGGGTACATTGTGCTCTGCATTCCACACAGAGCTGGATCACAAAGAAGTTCTTGGTTCTCAGGAGGGTTATCTATATGTGCGTGTGAGTGTATATTTTAATTATGTGTATTTAACTCTTCAGAATTTCTTAGATTTTAATTTATCCTGTAAATTTCTGTATATATAATTTAATAACAAGCCTCCACCAGCAGGAGGATGTGGAGCATACAGATCTGTCATTTCTTAATGTCTGTCTAAAAGCTCCAAGACGTCCATATGTTAAGGTGTTGTGACTCAGAAAGGAACTTCATGGCCCTCAATAATGTTAGGAAAGTGAAATAGAAAGGAATGTCACCATTCCTAATTGCCCTCTTTCCCAAAGAGCCAGAGCTGCTTCCCCATTAGAGAGACACTAGCTGCACTCCAGGGTTGCTTGGAACTCGGTGAGAGACTCCCTTCCCTGCCAAAACCAAGCTGAGTTCATAACCATGCTTTCTTCTAATGGCCTGATGGAACAAGGCGGCATCCCAGTAAACCTTTGGGAGTTGCGTAGCCAGCTGACATCCTGGGACCTCCTTGTCACAGCTGAGCTTCTCACAGGACTGTTTCACAGGAGCAGTTTTGAGATTTAATCTGAGAAATAGGGAAAGGAACAGGAATATGTGGGAACTGAAATCAAGCAGAGCAGAAATTTCCATTTGAGTTAACATGTCAGAATCTCATTTGACCCTGCAGAAGTTTCCTGTGAGAACCGGTATCAAGGAGAGGCCAGGGAAGACATATGTGATAGAGGAAGCTTCAGCCAGTCCTCCATTGCCCTTGCTACAGACAGTAGTGAACTCCTAAGGAGAACTGGCTTTTTTGGGTTTGTTTTCCTCTGAAGCCTAGCCNTGTTGTATTTGTATTAAAGATTTGTACACATTTGTATAATAATCTGTACCTTGTGGTATTTGGTACTATTAGAGGAAAAATTTTGGATTCAGGCCTTCTTGCTGTTTTTATATCATTGTTTTATTTTGTTTTTTAAATAAATCCTAGTGCTTTGATCCAAATCCTA
>NC_034608.1:89437488-89473912 GCF_900095145.1 Mus pahari
GGGGGGGGGGTGGCAAAGTCCTAAGTACGAGCCCTGCCAAAATGGAGAAGGAAGTGAGATGGCCCACAGTATTGTTTAACCTTAGATTAAATGTGGTGAGAGAATCGATACCTCCATGTTTTCTTCTGACCTCTCTGTATGTACCATGGCACACACACATAAAGAGTTAAAAAAAAAAATTACAGGTTTAAAACAATGCCTTACAAAGATCCAGCGAGGAAGAAGCAACCATCACGGAATGCCTTTTGAGTGATTTTCATGTCACCTCAATACTCTGAAAGCATCACATTATGGCTATTTACAGCTGAGGGGAACAGATGAAGAAAAAGCACTTTTCCGGTTTGCCAGGTAAGAGCTAAGGCGGATGAGGTGGCTTATATAAGGTAAAAGCATTTGCCACAGGACAGGCAGTTCATTCTGTCTCAAGGGAGCACAAACCCAGGCCCTTGCCTCCTTCGGCTCTTGGAGCAGGGAGACATCAAATGGAAATTTCAAATGGAAATTTCGAGTCCAACTTGGGCAAGGAGGTTGTCATCATAATATAAGGAGGCTTGGTTCCCAGGACGAAAGGCTAAGACACTAATACTAAAACCTGTCTGAGTGTGCGTAACCTGACCCAGGTCTTTCCTTGGCCAGAAACCCAGTTTCCGGATGTGAAGACTTCTAGGCTCCACAGCGGCGCGCACTGAGCTTCAGGGGCGTGGCTTAGAGGCCGGCTCTCCCAGGCCCCGCCCTGGTGTGGCGTCAGCCACAGCCCAGGGGCAGCCTAGTAGGGGGCGGGGCCTCGTGGCTGCGCTCCAGAGCCCCCGCCTGCCGGCACCACCCCGCGGGCTGGCCAGCGGGTCACGTGGCGGGTCGGCGGCGCCGGCGGTTGCTGTCACCTGATTCTGGGAGCTGGTGGCAGCGGTAGCCGCGGCAATGGACTTTCTCCTGGGAAATCCGTTCAGCTCTCCGGTGGGACAGCGGATCGGTGAGTCCCCGGAGCCGCGCGCAGTCCCGCCCCTGTGTGCCGCTCTGGCCTGGGAACTGGGACCTGTCGGAGTCCACAGTCTAGCAGAGAGGAGGGAGGCTAAGCGGTGAGGCTGGCGCGGCGCTCTGGGCTCCGCCCACCCTATGACCCACCTGATTGACAAGAGCACGGGCCAATCGGAAGTCTCATGTGGGGATTGATGTTTGATGTAACCAGTAGACAGAGGAAGGAGGCGGTCCTGGGCGGATGTGGTTCAGCCAATGTGCGCGTGCTGGGGTCCGGGTAGAGGGAGAAAGTTTGGGTTAAAGGGACTGCTGTGGTGAGAAGGCGTTGGGCCGCGCCACCACTGGGCCACCACCGGGCGCGCGCAGACTAAGAGTCCCTCCCGGGCTGGCGGCGCCTGGGTCATTCGCCGCGTCATCGACCCTTCACATTCCGAGACGTCGGGGTGTCTATGTTCGACCGCGCCTCCGTCCCCATGGTCGGGAGACTCGGGTTTATGTGACGTCGCCCCCGTGATGGTCCTCGCCCATAGTTAAATGATCATGGCCCAACCTTCCTGGACTTGTTTGATCATTAAATGCATTAATAAGCGAGGCACTGAGGATGTTTCCTGGCACATGGCTAACGCCTGTCATTGTCAACGTGTTACCACCCACTGGGGCTGGAGCCCATGGGAAGGTGCCAGCTCCCAGCACCTACTCTCAAGCGAAGGCCAGGCGGCGACATTTCCCCCAGGAATGGGTGGTCTGGGCATGACACACATCCCCCATTACCTGAAGGGTCCCGACGGGATTGTGAAATTGGGAAGGCCGGATCTGAAAGCTAAGGCTTCCTCCGAAGCTGTTAACCCAGCTCTGTGTTGTAACCACCACTGCAGCTGTTAGTAGCTCTTTTGAGGTTCTCATCAGTTCTCTGCAAGGGAGCTCTGGTGCCTGAAGCCCAGGTGCTTCACCAAAACCCCACCATAAAATGTTGT
Source organism: Mus pahari (assembly GCF_900095145.1). NCBI lineage: Eukaryota > Metazoa > Chordata > Mammalia > Rodentia > Muridae > Mus > Mus pahari. The sequence continues at coordinate 89,439,438 of NC_034608.1, forward strand.
TTGAGACCTGGAAAGAGAAGGCAGTCCTCTTCGCAGATTTCCTATGTAAAACAGGCAAATTAGTCTGGCCTTCAAAGCCAGCCTTAAAGTCCTGAGACTTTTTGGATAGTCTTTTGGGTTCAGTCTTTTAAACTGCCTGTCAGTTCAAGCTCAGCACCTCTTCCTGCCCTGAAAGTTGCCTGCCTTGGGCAACAAATACTTCTGGGTAAGAGTGCTCCCACAGGAGCACCTCGGAACCCTGACTACATCTCACTGCTGCACCCTCTCTGCCTTGGGCTTCATGTCAGAATAGATTGGACCTATCCAAGACTCAGCCGGGCAGGTGTCGGGTTCCCAGTTCTCTTTGCAGCTGGCTGGGAGACCACACGTTTTGAAATCTCCCACCAGAAGCAGTGGTTCACATCTGTGATCCTATACCCAGGAGACTAAGACAGGAGGATTGACACAAAGTCCCAGGCTAGCTGATTCTGAAATTAGTTGCAGGGTAGCATAAGTTGCAGAGTAAGACCCAGAACCAAGTGAATTGTAAAAGAGCCAGGTGTGGTGGCACATGCCTATAATGCCAGCACTCAGGAGGCTACGCAGGATGGTTTTGAACTCAGGTCCAGCCTGAGCTACAGAGAGAGACCCTACCTTAAAGAACAACAACAATTACAGTGTTACATACTCTTTCGTGTATAGAGTTAGGAGCCCTGGAGATTGAGTCTGCATTTGTTTTTGAGACAGGGTCTCTCAGTGTTGACCAGGTTGGTCAGGAGTCAAGAAGTTGTCTCCCATCAGCTTCCAAGTAGAGAAGACCTGACTGGCTGTGATTGTTGATGACCAGGTTTTAGCTGCTTGTATTCTTATAATCCAAGCCCCTCTTTGCTGCAGGAGTGAAGTGGTGTCTTCTCAGGTCTGCTGACTTCCTCTCCTGAGAGTGGTGTCTCATAGACTTGGCATCCTAGAGGACAGCAGTCATTAAGTGGTCCTAATCAGAGCCCAGTGTCACTGGCCTCACAATTCACACACACCTTGATAATTGCTGGTCTCACTGTGGAGTGTATACTGCCATGAGGAGTTGGGCTCATTCCTGGAAGCACTGGGCACCATCACCTCCTCCCTGAGGCCATTTCCCAACTCCTGATCCAATCTCTGCTCTTTTGTTCTGTCCTCAATCAGTTTCCTGTAGGCACAAAACAGCTCTCACCTCAAGAGAAATCAGAGATAGTTCATCCTATCCCTGAATCAAATATGAATTGCCATGACCCAAGAACACAGATTCATATCACACCAACTAGCATGGTCCAATGTGGAAATGGTTTCATGATGTTTTTGTAGCCGCAGAGAACAAAAACAAGCTAAAAATCAGACACTCAGATTACAGCAAAGCATGAAAATCTATGCTGCATGTCTCAGGTGCTAGGTGATGACATTCCTAACTCTTGGGTTGGTGGACACTAGTTTTCTATTAACTTATTCTAAAAGGAGTAAAATACCTGGTAAGTCACAGAAATGTTAGGTCAGACACAGAGATAAGCAATAAGTAGTTACTAAATGATCTATAGCAAGGTAATTTGTCTCAAGATCTGCAGCATTCCAACTGTCCACAATCACAAGGTTCTAATCAGCCTAACATCTTTAACACAGGTGTAGCTTTCCTGGGAACTTCAGTTTGTAAACTTGAACTCTCTTGCTTGAGAGAAGTTATAAGAAAGCCGGTCCCTCAGCAAGAGACTGTGCAGTGAGAGGGTATGGGAAGCAGCTCCTGCTATCTAGTGTTCTTTGTCCACCTCCATCACACTGATATATCACTGTCCCTGCAAGTCTGTCTTCAGCTTGGCTTGAGTTGAGTTCTCCCTTTCCTGATGCCTTAACACCTAGAAGGAGGTGAACAGAAAAGAAAAAAAAGGGGGGGGGGGGNTGGAGAGATGGCTTAGTGGTTAAGAGCACTGACTGTTCTTCTGAAGGTCCTGAGTTCAAATCCCAGCAACCACATGGTGGCTTACAGCCATCCATAATGACATCTGATGCCCTCTACTGGAGTGTCTGAAGACTGCTACAGTGTACTTACATATAAATAATAAATAAATCTTTAAAAAAAAAAAAAAGAAAAAGAAAAAAGGAAGGACGTGGCTGGTCTTGAGTATGGTGGAGGAGAAAGTTTATTGTAAATAAAACGGCGAGTGTAACCAGAGGCCTCTGGGAGAATCCAGGGTGAATGTGACTACATTGGGCCATGTGCAGAGCAGGGAGGGGCCTGGAAGGTAAAAGGTAGATGAAAAAGGCCAGATAGCCAAAATTACTACATTGAATAGGGAAGGAAGTCTAGGCTAATACCTGGGCTGGAAAAGTTTAGGGCTAGACAGGAGGGCCCTGCAACAGGTAGGGACTGAGGGATGCTGGGAGAACCTGACTGCCAAATCCATGTTGATATGTTAAATAGGCACCTCAGGCCTATTTATTTGTCCCAGGTTTGAGACCTAACCGGAGGAGAGAGATCTAGCTACTCAGGGTCACACTTAAGACCAGTATTCTCTCTTGCCCCTGAACACGCCAGTCTACTCGGGTCCTAGTCTGAATTTATATTAGCAGAACCCTGCAAAATTAATCTGTGCTATTAATCTACCACAGATTAGAGATAATGATGAGTTTTCACCCACCCCCCAGTCACTCAGGCCAACTCCAGGTGACCTCCACAGGGGCACCAGCAGCCTGTAGGCCTGAGGGTCCAGTGGCTTATACCAGGCAGTACCACAGAGTCCTCTCTCAAATGTGTTACGAGCTGTGTCCAAGGACAGAGCTTACTGTGGAAGACATTTCCATTTTCCATTTCTGACTGTTCAGTGATGCTTAGAAGCCAGCTGCAGATGCCCCCACAGTTATGGGCAGTTCCTGGGTACCAGTCCCAGGGAGTTGGGACACTGGAGCTCAGACTGGGGCCAGGCCTGGGTGAGGAGGGCAAGATAAAGGGCATACACCTGTAATCTCAGTACTCAAGAGACTGAGACAAATCAATTGCCATGGGTTTGAGGCCAGCTCGGGCTACAGAGAAAACTTGTGTTTTCAAAGTGCACACACACACTCACATACACACACATGTGCACATACAGGTAGATCTGTCCTTGGATTCCCAAAACATCCTCAGGTCCATAGACAGGAATCAGAAATGAATGACCAGCATCAGGGTCCTGAGGTTCCTTTGGGGCAGAGGCGGGAAACCCGCAGACTAGACTGTGTTTTAGCTGTTGGGCTGGCTCAAGAGAGGTGCTGTCTGCTTCTGACTCTTGCAGCCCTATCTCTTATCCCCATCTATAATGGAACACAGAGGCACTCCCTCTCCTGCCTAAAGGACTGGTGAACAGCAGCTGAAAGGTAATGGAAATGGAGACGTGTCAGTGCTACATAGCACAGAGAGGAAGTCAGTGCCAGGCTAGGCAGCCAGCCCTGGACCTGTCAGAGACTGGCTAGGTAGGGGTCAAAGGAGAGAACTTCAGAGGACTCTCACTTGGCTGTCAGGGTGGACTATACCAGGCTTACTCTCCAGAGGGCCACACAGTAAATTCTCAAGGCTTTAGAGGCCATCTGGTCTCTTAAAATGTTCAACAAGATCATTGCTGCAGAGAGAGCCAAAGACAATAGGTAAAAGAATGGGTGTGGTCATGCTCCAATAAAACTATATGGCCATGTATTTGAATTCATGTCATTGCTATGTGTCATTAAACATCATTCTTCTCGGGTGTGGTACTGCACGCCTCTAATCCCAGTACTCAGGAGGCAGAGGCAGAGGCAGGCTGATCCAGTGTGAGACCCTATCTCAAAACAGTGTCTACGTAGAGCTATGCCTTGGCTGGACAAATACTAGGAATGCCCAAGGTGACCTTGAGTCAGAACACTAGCTTTGTTACTTGGAGTAGGTTACTAACCTCACTATCTCTGGTTCGGCCCCTGTAAAAGGAGGCTAATAATAGCACCTGGCAGGTGGGGTTGCTGTGTATACAGTGTGTGGCATTTGAAGCACTTGGCTTGTGCCTGCCAGACCAGAGGCATCCACAGCTGTTAGACCTGGGGATTCTTGTAGGTGGTGTCACTGTTCCTAGGGCACTCTTAGTGACAGAGCTAAAGTAACAATGCAGGACCCTGATTCCAGTCCAGCTTGTGTTTTGGTCTTTGTGTCACTGAGATATGAGCAGTCACTGGCTGGGTGGCTGCACATTCACAGGCAGGTCAGGTTTCAGGCAGTGGGGTGGAGCCAGTTCTCCTGGGGATTGAAGGCTCAGCCTGACTGGATTGAGCTGGTAAATAGGTTTTGTTCCCACATGGAACACTGAGAAATAAGAGTAAAATCCTAAATTTCTGGTCTTGGGGGTGGTGTTCAGGCAGCTAAACTAAAACCCTCAGTATGTAGCTAACTTGAGGCTGCCATTCCATAAGAACACTGGAATTCAGGACACTGACTCTAGCCCTCTGATGAGGTTCTGATCTAGGCCAGTGTTCTCAAACTGCCACATTCCTCTGCTGCCTTCTGACCTTCTGTATCTGTGTGCCTCCTTTATCATTATTTCCATGGTGCTTTCCTTTCATTGCCTCGTTTACACTCCTTTAGTCCCATCCTTCATAATTACGTCCATGATGTCATGACAGCAAGCACCCTTACCCACTGAGCCATCACCCTCCATCATGTGGACGATCCTCACTCAATCAGTGAAGACTTCCTGGGAAGATTGACATCCCCAGAGCAAGGGAAAATCTGCCAGCCACAAGTCTCTGCAGTCTTGTGAGTGTGTGCCTTAAAGTTAAAATCAGTGAGCCCACTGGTATATGCACGCTCATTTATTTATTCTCTCTTTGCCTCTGTCTCTCTGTCTATGTCTGTCTGTCTGTCTGTCTGTCTGTCTGTCTCTCTCTCTCTCTCTCTCTCTCTCTCATGCTCTCAGTCTTCCATTTCTCTTTTATTTTTGTTGTGTGTGTGTGTTGCATGGTATATGAATGCACATGTGTGTATGTACAGTTTCGTATGTATTTGTGTGCATGTGTATGGAAGTCAGAGGTCAGTGTTGAATGTCTTCCTCGATTGCTTTTTTGAGAGTAGCTGTCTCATTGAGCCTGAAGCACTCCAATTTTGCATACTACCTGTCCAGTAGCTCCTGGTCTTCTCCTGTCTCTGCCTCTCGAGTGCTGTGGTTACTTGTACATACCAGATACCCAGCTTTCTTATGTAGTGCTGGGGATGGGAAACCATGTCATTATGTGACACAACAAGCACTTAGCCTTACCTCGTTTCTCCATTTCTCTGAGCCCTAACATATCTCAGAGCTCTCTCCACCTCCCATACCCAGGCTGTCCTCACATCTTGCTCAATCATGGGAGGGGTAGAGAATGTCACCAAGAGTCAGCCCTCGCATGGTCTTGGTCCCTCCTGCCTGAACAGTTTAGGCAACCCTCCTTTGTGTAACCAAAAGTTTCTTCAGCAAGGACTTAGAGTTAGTTACATCTTCTTGAAAAATGTGGACTGAGGAAACAATACACTCCATAAGGTATTTTAAGGTTTCTCTTGTGGCCTGTGGTTTAAAAAAATGACAGGGGAGAGACAGCCAGGGTTTTAAGAAAGGACATTTCAGCAACTTAGGAAACCGATAGAAGTTTTCAGGCTGGATCTGGAAGGAAAGAATTGTTGATTTGGAAAGTAGACTTCATGACAACTTGCTGACTAGAAAGAGGAAAAAAAGTTGGCTACTCTATATGACTTTTAGAGTATTTTTTTAATGTGAAGATTTGAAAATTTGGGCTGGTTTGTGGCTGATATTTTTGTGATGAGTAACATTTGTTTTGGTGCTGATGCTGCAGTAAGTGGTCACAACACCTTAACCTGCATACTTTTTTTTTCTAAAGATTTATTTATTATTATACATAAGTACACTGTAGCTGACTTCTGACTCACCAGAAGAGGTGTCAGATCTCATTACCGGTGGTTGTGAGCCACCATGTAGTTGCTGGGATTTAAACTCATGACCTTCAGAAGAGCAGTCAGTGCTCTTACCCGCTGAGCCATCTCGCCAGCCCAACCTGCATACTTTGATCTCCTTCACACAACCCTTGGAAAGTGGGTACTTTAGGTATCCTATTCTGCAAAGGAGGAATGAGACTCAGAAGGGCTAAGACATTCATTCACTCGGGGTCACACAGCCACTGACTGCTGAAGTCAGGGCCTGCAATGCAAATTGTCTATTCACAGCCCATGTTTCTAGTCTCCCTCCTCACCACTGTCCTGCAGGACTGAAAGGGACTGACTCACTGGTCTTATCCATGAGTCACAGGGTATTCATCTTGAGTGATGTGTGCACTAGTGGCTCCTGTCTTCCTGCATCTTCCATACCAATGTCCTCCTCAGAGCAGGGAGCTCTGCTGAGGATACCAGCAGCATAGATCTCTTTACCAGGAGAACAGAGCCTACAGGTACCTCCCAGGGACTCCCACTTGTGTTCAAGTAGTTAGAAATGAGTGAAAACAGACTAGGAATGCAAAACAGTGTGAGCCTGGGGAGGTCGTCTGTCACAGAAACAGGTCAACATAGTGTTCATGAATGTCATAGAACAGGTGTCCACAAAACCCTAGTATCTATTATGGGCAGATGAGTTGCAGCCATCTCTTTGTGGATTTCCACACTGCACTTCTAGCTGCACAGCTAGTCTGCATCCTAGAGGGTTGGTCATTCAGAGTGGCTGGGAAGAATCATGTCCAGAATTGACTCTCATTGGGAATAAGGATGTTAGGTTAGAGGCCAGATTAAGGAACCTGGACCAGGTGTGGTGGTGGCACATGCCTATAATCTTAGCACTTGGGAGGCAGAGGGAGGTAGATCTTGTGAGTTTGAGGCCAGCCTGGTCTATAGAGTGAGTTCCAGGACAGCCAGGGTTGTTACACAGAGAAATGTTTTGAAAAAGAAAGAGGGAAAGAAGGGAGGGAGGGCGGGCGGGCGGGCGAACGGGCTGGGCGATGGTGGTGCACTCCTTTAATCGTAGCACTTGGGAGCAGAGACAGGTGGATTTCTGAGTTCAAGGACAGCCAGGGCTACACAGAGAAACCCTGCCTCGAAAAAAAAAGAAAGGAAGGAAGGAAGGAGGGAAGGGAAGGGGAAGGGAGGGGAAGGGAGAAAGAACGAACTTGGAATCTTCTGATAGGTTGGAATTTCATCCAGTAGCTACGAGGGATCAAGGAATGCCAGGGAGGTACATCTCCTAACCACAGTGCTGTACAGGTGACCGTACTAAAAATACAGCAGGAGCATCGCCCAGTTACTTAGCAAACAGGTCCTACAGGCTTCATCCAGTGTTAAGAACTGGGAGACTAAGGAGCTGGTGCCCTCAGATCCACTCTCACCCTAATGGAAGGGACAGACAGACAAACCAACACTGTACCATGTTCCAAGGAGTCTACTAAACAAGCTGAGAGTTGCATTCTATGCAGAATGCTGGTGTAGGAGCAGGCAGAGAGATCGCAGGATACCCAGAAAGTGATCTTACCTTATTGCTGGGCAAGGAACTGAGTTAAGAGACAAGAGCACTGTCCCAGAAGAACTTCGCATGTTCAGAAGTACAGAAGTCTGAGTGCGGGCCATTAGGCCGTTTCATTCCAGGTAAGAAGCTGAGCTATATAAGGTTCAGATGCATTACAGCACTTGGGTCCTGACTGCCAAACTCCAGGAAGCGCAGGACAGTAGATTCATTCATACTGTAGGTACCACAGCACAGCTACCCTGTAGGAAAGCCAGCCAGTGGGGCCTGATAGTGTAATCCCAAACAGCTTGCCCTGCTTTGAGCCACTGGCAACAGGAATCCTGACCAATAGATGCTGAACCTTGCACATGTTTACCTATTAAGAAATTTGGAGCCGGGCAGTGGTGGCGCACGCCTTTAATCCCAGGACTTGGGAGGCAGAGACAGGTGGATTTCTGNGTTAGAGGTCAGCCTGGTCTACAGAGTGAGTTCCAGGACAGCCAGGACTACACAGAGAAACCCTGTCTCGAAAAACAAAAAAACAACAACAACAACAAAAAAATTGGAAGCTGGGTAGTGGTGGCGCATGCCTAGCACAAAAGAAAAAGAAGAAATTAGGAAGACACAACTTTCCGCAGACTGGTAGCTCATTGATGTCCTTTCCACAGGTCTTCCTTGTTGTGAGCATGGAGGCAGAGGAGTGAGAATTACAAAGAGTACCAGGGTCCAGGCCATAGAGCTGAACTGCACACCTGGCAGCCTGGAGACTCAGTACACTACTGCACAAATACAAAAGGACCCTCTCTTCTCTACCACCTAGAGTGTGGGCCTGGGAGGGTTATGAGCTGGACAGGGGGAGGTGGCCTTCAGCAGGTACAGCAGAGTGGCCAGCACTCTGGGTAGACACTCTTCAGTGTTGGCTAGCACATCAGCCAGGGTGACAGGAGAGAAGGGTTATGGAGCTCTGTGAGTGCTGGTCATTTGATCCTTGTTTTCTGGTGATCTCATTGTACTGGAGGAGGCTGGTGAGGTGATGGCTAAGGATGGATGTGGGTGAGGTAAGGGTGGAATGTAGATCAACAGACTCATTTCCTCGTCTGCATCCTAGCCCTACAGCTAGGTCATGTGCTGACTCAGCCTCCCTTTCTGCATTATCTGCCATAGCCTCTGTCTTAGTCAGGGTTTCTCTTCCTGCACAAACATCATGACCAAGAAGCAAGTTGGGGAGGAAAGGGTTTATTTGGCTTACATTTTCCACACTGCTGTTAATCACCAAAGGATATCAGGACTGGAACTCAAGCAGGGTAGAAAGCAGGAGCTGATGCAGAGGCCATGGAAGGGTGTTCTTTACTGTCTTGCTTCCCCTGGCTTGCTCAGTCTGCTCTCTTATAGAACCCAAGACTACCAGCCCAGAGATGGCACCACCCACAAGGGGACCTCCCCCCTTGATCACTAATTGAGAAAATGCCTTACAGCTGGAGCTCGTGGAGGCATTTCCCCAACTGAAGCTCTTTTCTCTGTGATAACTCCAGCCTGTGTTAAGTTGACACAAATTTAGCCAGTATAGCCTCCATTGGGCTACACACTTGCTGATGGTAGGGCCTTGTTGGCCTTGCTTCCTAATGTCTCCCTAGAGTCTGGACATGTCTCAAGACATTTGGGAGGCATGAAACCATGGCTACAGGTCCGTTTGAGCCTATAATCCAGGTGGGAAGCAAAGGCAGGAATACAAATCCTAGGCCAGTCCTGTCTTACAGAGTAAGTCCCAGGCTAGCTCTGCCTACAGAGTAAGCTCCAGGACAGCCTTGTCTACACAGTAAGTCCCAAGTCAGTCCTGACTACAACAGTAAGTCTCAAGCCAGTCCTTTACCCAGGAAGTTCCAAGATATCTGTATTTACAGAGTAAGCTCTAGGCCAGCCTTGCCTACAGAAGAAAATTCTAGGTCAGGGGAGTAATAATAAAGCAAGATCCTTCCAAGAGAGAGAGAGAGAGAGAGAGAGAGAGAGAGAGAGAGAGAGAGAGAGAGAGAGAGAGAGAGAGAGAGAGAGACTTTGAGAAACAGACTTTTTAGAGAGTGAATCTCTGCTTTGCAGCTTACCAACCATGTAGCTGTAGCTGTTAGCAAGGCCAAACCCTCTGTTTCCCCCCAGTTCTAGCCTGTTTTGAGGGGAGTAAGTGTCACTGTGTGTAAGACATCCTCAGTCATAGGTTCAGTTCATGCTGTACCCAGCAAGCATGTATGTGAGCTGGGTATCTGGCTGCACGATGGATGACCTTATCAACAGGAAAGAGAGCTAGTTAGAATTGCATTGAAGAGAAGGGAATGGGGTCACAGTTCAGGCTTGGACAGGTAATGGCGCTGGTCCAGAGTTAGCCCTGTCAAAAGACCCCTAGCAGCTTCTGGCCTGTGCAGGCACGGAGACAGGTGATATGGCAACAGCAAGGCAGTTGGTCATAGCTGTAATGCTATCTGTACCACTCAGCACCCACAGAATGATTCCAAGGGACAGGAGAGCAGGGCTCCTCTGGGACCACAAGGGCAAATGTCCTGCCAGGGATTCTGGGTCACAATTGAAGATGAACAGTTTGGAGGCAAGGGCAAGCACCCAGCAACTACCCAAATACATGACTTTTGGCCAAGGCTCATTCCTTCTTGTTGTCTCAAGATGTTCCTCACAGCCTTCACATGACTTCAGACAGTTGACTGTTGAGAAGACACACAGCTAGGAAGAAGGCAGGCTCAACCTGAGCTGACACACAGAGACATGACGCATAAATGAACATGTTTGTGTTAGGAGGTATGGTCAGCAGGCCAGAGCCACTGCCCAGATCAAGTCATTAAGTTGCCTCTGGGCAGAACACACTTGCATCAAGCCCAACACAGGACTAGCTGCTGACCCCAGGACTGCTATCCTTGAGCATTAGCAAGCTTATAATGACAATAGAGATCTCCAGGAGCGGGGACAAAAGAGCCACTGCCCAGCAGCCCTTGAAAGTCAGCCAGCAGCTAGAGGTAGGGGAGTCAGCTATGCTCTGGGAAGCTGGTAAGGGTCTTTAGTCCCTTCTTAAGATAGCAAGTAATGCCGGGCAGTGGTGGCACATGCCTTTAATCCCAGTACTTGGCAGGTGGATCTCTTGAGTTCGAGGCCAGCCTGGTCTACAGAGTGAGTTCCAGGACAGCCAGGGCTACACAGAGAAGCCCTGTCTCGAAAAACAAACAAACAAACAAACAAACAAAAAAACTTAAAAAAAAAAATAGCAAGTTACTTTCATGTTTAAAAACAAAACATGACAATCCTGTTCTCAAATCCCACACTTACATGATACATGGACACATCTCAGGGCAAGTCAGAAGAGAGTCTGCGGTTCTTCACCTGCTCAGATGATCTTCTTACCTTTGCCACCACTTCCTTTTTCTTCCTTCTCCTCTTTAGGTCACAGTCCTCCTCCTCTCTGCTTGTCACCCATATCTCCATCTCTGTTGACACTCTTGCAAGACTAATTAGACTACTTCTGCACCTGCCCCGTCCCACAGCTTTCCCTCCGCAGTCACTGGCCTTTCCACATGACTATAGCCCCTTCTGAAACTTCTCTTCCCAGGAGAAGAAGGTGCTCAGTTACCAGGGTTTGCTGATGGTCACCAGCAGGGCCAGTGAGAGGGCTAAGAGACCCTTGGGCGCCTGGGGCTGGGGGAGCACAGTACACAACCTGGGGAAGATCCGGAGGATGTTTTGGAATGCCCTGACCCCAGTGAGAGCAGGGCAGCAAGGCAGGCATGAGAAGTTTGTTATAAAGGACCAGCCACCTCACCATAGGATGCTGATGTTTTGTTTTATTAGGAGTTTTGGTTGGTTGGGTTTTTTGGTTTGTTTCGGTTTGGTTTGGTTTGCTTTGGTTCGGTTTGGTTTGGAATAGGATCTGACCATGTAAATTGGGATGGCCTTGTTATGGTGACGAGGTTCACCTCTAACTCACAAAGATCAGCCTGCCTCTGCCTCCCTAGTGCTGAGATTAAAGGCGTGCATCACTGTGGCCGGCTATTTTAAGGTGCTGACCCTTCTGTCTGGGTTTCCTTATTAGTGAGATAGAGGTGGGAGTGTACACCTCTTGAGGTGACAATTAAATCTCATGCTTACTATAACTAGCAATTAAACTGGTGATTATATAATATATAGCTTAAGAGGTTAAAATATTACAGAAGGGTGTGTTGGCCAGGCAAAGACTAGGGAAGAAGAAAATGGCCATTTTCAGCAGCATGAAGAGTAGACGGGTGAGAGAGAAAAAAGATAATGAACACAGTACAAACTTGTAAGGTGGGGTTGTCAGAGAACTGGGACTATTAGACACAGGTCTGAGCTCAAGGATGACTCAACATTGGCCATCTGGCAGAGGGCAGCCTGTGAAGGAGCAGGTTTTTATGGTTATGCAGCCCCTATCCGCAGACACTCTGCTCTTAACCATAACTCATAACCAGCTCAAGGGGACTCTTGGCCTCAACATGAAGAGTGGTGACAGAAGCCACACTCAGTAGATATTTGAGGAAAGAACATGCCTTGTCTTCCAGCCCTTCTAAAGGGACACCTCCTTGGCCTCCTCCCCTGGCCATAAGCCAGTGGCATGGCATCCACCCTTCTGTCTCAGCCTCCTGTCATGTGTTTGGGACACACTAGCACCTGACTGGCTGCAGGAAGCAAGGATGAACCAGAAGGCATACCAGTTAGAGAGCCAGCTGCCTGACCAGCCCAACAGGGGCATTGCTGGAAGAAACAGAGCCCCACCCAGTCACATGGAGACAACCCTCATCCTCTCCTGGTCCTGCCAAGAGTATGCCGTGTTGTGAGGCCTGTTCCTGACACCATGGAGCAAGAATTGTATCTGTCCACCAGGCATCACAGTGCCTGGAGTGGGCCTGGCTTATAAAGAGCTGTGAAATGATAAACCATCAATACCACCCAGCTATGAAGATTGTCTTCCTTGTGTGACAAGTGACACTAGCATCCAAACTGGCTGATAAGCAGGCGTGTGTGTATGTACATGACATCTTCAGCCAGAGTCTGAAAACTAGAGGCGTCAGCATGGCAGCTGAGGAGAACACCAAGTATCTCACCCTCTGAATATGAAATGTTAACCTGTCACATGCTTACATGTGGTAAAAAGACATATGTTTGTCATGCTAGCTAGGACATGACAGGAGGTGGAACAAAGTTGAGTGTACATGTAAACAGTAGATATGGCAGTACATGTGTATGGCGGGATTGGTGAAGGGCTCACATTTTCTGAACCTAGATTCATCGTTTACATAACACCCTTGGAGATGGGGTCGTATTATGTAAAATTGGATTTGGTGTATAGCACCAATGTGGCCTTCTAAGTACTGGTATTATATGTATGTGCCACCGTGTTTACCTCCCTATTACAAGCCTTGAGAATTTTGTAGCTGGTTCCAAGCTCAGATATCTTACCCTAAGTAAGGATCACCCAACATGAAAGTGGTTCCACAGCGTTATGACTGAACAGGTGATGACACAACCAAAGCTGGCACTTTGTGTTTATGACTTCTGTTCATTTAAAGGGAAGAATTGGACTAGGAAGGTAGCTCAGTGGTACAGCACTTGCCTGCCATGCACGAGATCCTGCCTTCAAGCCCCAGTGCCAGAAAAGGAAAACAGTAATCCCCCGCATTCACTGCACAGCCATTCTGAGAGAGGGCCACTTGAACACTGGCCACCCTGGAGGATGATCATTCATTGACACAGCCATGGAGAGAAACTGTGCCTCAGGAGGGCATGGAAGGCCAAGTCCCATAAAGAAGAAACCGATTACAGTGGGGGCTTGTAAGAAATGAGAGCCTGGAAAGGGACAGAGATAGTTGCTCCCCATTGAATACTTCTTTGGAATGTGTATGTTTTTAACCATGTTACTACTTCCAACCCAAAGGATACTAGAAAGTAAAAAGGAGCATAGCCTACACAGAAAGCTACCCTGTCATGAACAAGCCCTCCGAGGTCAGGCCTGCCTTAGTTCTTAGCCCCATTCCTCCATTTAGCCATTCTCCTTATCTAGGAAAGGGCAAGGACACTTCTGGCCTCATATGGTTGGCATGATTCAGTGACAGGTGGGACAGCATATAAGCCTGGATGCCCAGAAAGCATCTGTGACCTTCTGCTTTATCTATTCCCTCCTCACTCCACGGTCTGAGTCTGACCATCCAGGACTCCCCATACCTTTGTGACTCATAGTTTCTTCACAGAGAAAGCTACAGATGGCTCCCTGCAGAGCGAGGACTGGGCCCTCAACATGGAGATCTGTGACATCATCAACGAGACCGAGGAAGGGTAAGGGGCCCTTGGGGTGAGGGGTGGGGATATCAGGCTATGACAGCCAACTATAACAGTACACACCAGCACTGATTCCTGCCTATGTCCCACTAGATGATCCTCCATAGCCCGGAACTGTTGTAGCCACAAAGTATAACCCTGCTGTACAATAGTATCCTGACTCTATCTTAGACAGCAACATGGCACTTTAAACATCTTTGGACCATGATACAGTGTAGTGCCTTCATGGAGTGGATGAAAAACTTAGAGATGTAAAGTTCAAAGTCACTATGAGATGGTTGGTGGTGGTGCATGCCTTTAATACTAGTATCCAGGAAGCAGAGGCAGGGGGATCTCTGAGTTCAAGGCCCACCTGATCTACATCAAGAGTTCTTGGACAGCCAGGGCTACACAGAGAAATCCTGTCTCTAAAAAAGACATAGTGTGTGTGCAGCTGGCCACTAGGGTCATTAGCTGTGTCCCACACAGTGTCTCTGAACAGCAGGCCAGATGTCACACAGATCTAGAGCTCTACCCTGGGACAAAAATGAGCTGGAGACTCATGTTGTCTTTCTGTATGCTGAAAGCTGGAGTCTTGGGGCAGCTGTTCTCTGAGAGCAAGAACACATTTTCAATTCCTTAAGATTAGAAACCAGCAGCCGGGCCTGGTGGCGCAGGCCTTTAATCCCAGCACTCGGGAGGCAGAGGCAGGCGGATTTCTGAGTTCGAGGCCAGCCTGGTCTACCAAGTGAGTTCCAGGACAGCCAGAGCTATACAGAGAAACCCTGTCTCGAAAAACCAAAAAAAAAAAAAAAAAAAAAAAAAAAAAAAAAAAAAAGAATAGAAACCAGCAGGGCCACCAGGAGTTTCCAGAGGGCAGACCTGAATCAGAGCAGAGCTGTGGATCAGAGTGGATGCCTGCAGGTGACCAGGTATGGGGCCCTAGTGTTTACTCAGAAAGGTGATTCCAGCCAAAACGCATGGTATGGGAGAAGTCTTGGAGTCCTGTCTTCCTCTGTGTGATGGGACCATGGACAAGTCATACTACCTCTCTGGGACTTTTTCCTCAAAAGAGCTCTGTTAAATCCTGCCAAAACTCTAGCCTAAGTCCTTAACTGGGGCAGAAAGTAGGGTGAGGTAAATGTGGGTGGCCATGGCAGGCAGGGAAGGAAGCTGGATGAGGCCTCTGCTCTGGTTAATCAGAACATCCTCCCAGTTAAGTGCAGATTGGACCAGAGGGACAGGAGGCAGGGAGTGCATCCTGAACTCCAGGGAGACTGTGGATATCTTAGGCTAGGAGAGGATGATAACTCCAGGCCCCAACCAAAGTCCCCTTCAGCTGTGCATTCCTCCACATCTGCATCTGGACTCACAGTGAGCATAAGGTGCAAGTGGACAGGTGGCAGGACCACAGGGGAAAAAAACAACTGAGCCTCTGCTAGGGCCAGTAAGTCACTGCAGTAGCTTTGGAGACAGTGTCCTGACTCCAAGGTGATCTTGGGAAGCACAGAGTTTATTTGAGCACTTTAAATGTTCCAGACTCTGCCCACAGCATGGAGGATCCAGCCTTAGGCAATGACAGACATGACCCTTGGCTTCAGCAATCTCACCTAAATTTCTGTATCTTTGGCAGAATCATACCATTGCCATATGCTTTGTCTGTGTCTGTGCAGTACATAGTCTACTGCCAGTGCTGTCCCCTTTTCTCCAGGCCATTTCAGTCCCTTTCAAACACTAAAGCAGTTCGCAAGCCAGTCAGCTTTTTATAACTATAACAATGCCCTTGAGATGATTTGCTTATAAAGAGAAATTTTTTATCTCACTTTTGGTTTGGTTTGGTTTGGTTTGGTTTGGTTAGGTTTGTGGAGCTGAAGCAGAAGTTTTTATTTTGTCTCAGTCTTAATGGTGCACACCATGAGGAATGTGTGATGAACTCACTCACTACATGGCCAGGGAACAAAAAAGTGACAGGGACAGAGTTCCATAGTGCCCTTCAAAGTCACATCTCTAATGACAAAAAGAGCATCCAGCAGGGTCCAGCTCTTCTCCTGACCCCACCCCAATCCAGGGCCTCGCACATGCCAGGCATGCAGTGCCATTGAACTGTAGCCTCAGCCTAAGCCCACCTCAATGTGTCTCAGCAGTGCCACTGTGCTGCGGAAAATTCAGGGTCTAAACAGTGTAACAGTACTGACACCAAGAACTGAAGCCAGCTGCTGCTGGAACTGGCCAGGGGAAGACAGGGAGCTGTCTGAGGTGCTCTGAGTGCGGGCTGGGCTCACTCTCCTGATCTTGGGCCCTTGGCCTTCTGTGCTGGGAAAGAAATTTCTATACCTAAGTCTTCCTTTTATCCTTTTTGCCAGCCCCAAAGATGCCTTCCGAGCAGTGAAGAAGCGAATTATGGGGAATAAGAATTTCCATGAGGTCATGCTGGCCCTTACGGTGAATATCCTGCTACCTCTCTCCTCTGTCCATCTCTCCATGATCTCTTCCATGGCTGGACCGTGGTCTGCTGAAAGCTGCCTCTCCTTAGTTAGGTCCAGAAGAAAGTGACCATGGGAAAATTGTTTTCCTGTTCACACTGTTGATGAAGGTGGATGACAAAGCAAGGGAACTAGAAAGGAAATTTCCAGCCTTAACATGGGGAGTAGATACACTGGGACCACTTTCCTCTAAAACTGCACCCTAAAAAATGAACATAAAACAAATGCCTGTGTCTAAGAACAGTGCTGACCTCAGTACTACCTAAGGCAGGCCAGCATGGACCAAGCATCAGGCATCCTGTCTTCAGAACAACCTGGTTGGAGAGTAGGCAGGGGAGCACCCTATCCCAGCCTCTACATGGTAGTGCTTAGATCCAGATGGTCCTGCCACCCTGCAAAGCACAAGCAGCTTCTGCTAGGCCTTGGGAAGAGGTCAGTGCTTGGTCCCTGGGTCGTGATGTTACCAACCTAAGTTGTGTCTGATTCCTCCTGAATCTCTAAGCTTCCATACCAGTGTTTCGAAACTTATGGGTTGCAACCCCTTTGGGGGTCAAATGACTCTTTTACCGAGGTCACATATCAGATATCCTGCATATCAGATGTTTACATTAAGATTCATTAAGATAACAGTAGCAAAATTACAGTTATGAAGTAGCAACAAAAATAATTTTATGGTTGAGGGGTCACCACCACATGAGGAACTATGTCAAAGGGTCAAAGCAGGGAACCACTGCTCTAGACAATGTGAACTAGAAACCAGGGTTAGGTTATAATAGGCAGTGGCCTAGTAGGAAGGGAGTCTTGTCTGTCCTGTCATGTCCCAGTTCCCTAGGAGGCAAGCCTCCAAATCCAGCACTGTTTCCATTCTATGTCCTAGGGAATCCCTTCTGGAAGCCTCCTGTCTTCTGCTGGGCTTCCCTTCCCTGATGGGGCATTCTCTTGGGCACCTTGACCTACAGGTCTTAGAAACATGTGTTAAGAACTGTGGGCACCGCTTCCATGTACTGGTGGCCAACCAGGACTTTGTAGAGAATGTGCTGGTGAGGACCATCCTGCCGAAGAACAATCCACCCACCATTGTGCATGACAAGGTGTTGAACCTCATCCAGGTGTGCTCTTTGGCAGGGTAGGGTGTATCAGTGGCCTCAAGGGGTGGGGGAATGCTGGGGCTATTCTTCCACTCTGCTATCGAGCTGCTTACATGTGCAGCAGGAGTTATCACTGTGTGCTGAGCCTGGTGCACAGGGTTAAAGGACCAGGCAACAGGAGGAAGAGGAGGGAAGCACTCTGTCCTCTTTCTAGGTGCCAGGGTCGGGCAGGCTCACAGAAAAGAAGGTGAGTAGTGGTTACAGGCAATGTCCCCTTGTCCCCTCTCAGTCCTGGGCTGATGCGTTCCGCAGCTCGCCTGATTTGACAGGTGTTGTTGCTGTCTACGAGGACCTGCGAAGGAAGGGCCTAGAATTTCCCATGACTGACCTGGACATGCTGTCGCCCATCCACACACCCCAGAGAGTAAGGAGAATTTTGGGTGAGATGAGAATTATGCTGAGGGGGCTACAGTACCTTTCCAGGAAGCCTCACTCACCCTGTCTTTTGCCCCTTAGACTGTATTCAACTCAGAGACACCATCCGGACAGAACTCTGTGGGTTCCAACACCAGTCAGCGCGGAGACCTGAGCCAGCATGCCACCCCTCTGCCCACTCCAGCTGTTCTCCCGGGTGATTCACCCATCACGCCGACTCCTGAGCAGGTAAACAGACTGTGGCAGAACCAGAAGGTCCAGGGAGGTGTCAGAGATGGCCCCTAGCATTGTGGAAACTCCTTTGTCTTCTCAGCAGCCCATAGTTGTGTACTGTTCATCCTATGTTCCGGATAAGGCTCAGACAGGCAAATCCACCAACTCAGAATCACACAGCTCATCAGAATCTGCTGAGGTTCAAGGTCCAGTCTCTCTGACTTCTGGAGTGCAGTCCAATACTACTGCCATTTTCTAAAGTCTTCCCTCCATGGAGCCCTTTGTGGAGCACCGTGGAGAGGAAATGGCCAACAGGCAGGTGTTCCCTTCCACTCGGGCCTCTCCACTTAATCTATGTGCTAATAGGCTCACATAGAGATTCATCTGAATTGAGATTCAAGTTGAAGACAACATTAAATGATGTGTATGCTTGCTGGGGTTGGTGGCATGCCTTTAACCTCAGCACTTGGGAGATAGAGGTAAGTGGGTGTGTGTGAGTTCAGAGCTCTGATCCACATGGAGACTTTCAGGGTTGCTCGGGATGCATAGCAAAACCCTGTCATGGAAAGAAGGTGGGTGAGGGAGAGAGATCTGCATCTTCACAAAGTGAGAATTGCATTTGTACTCCACTGAGGCCTCCCACAATTCCTCATGGGGAAGCTTAGAATTAGCATGAGATTCTGGGGAAGTTTCTCTAGCCTGTGGCTAGCTCTAGAGTACCTACTTCAGACCAGGTAGCTGTAATATAGATTATTGGTCATTTGAGATGTGGTACTGAGCTGGGCTTGAGGCCTTCTCAGACCTTAGACCATCACCAGTGAAATATAAAGACTTAGCCGGAAGTAAAGATTCACAAACATGATACAAATGAGAGACACTTAATTCCCAAGAACTGTTCCCTGACCACTTGTGTACAGTGCATGGTCTCAGCCGACAAAGAGAAGCTTCCTGCTGTCTTATACCACGTTAGGAAGCTATGCACCACAGCAAACATGACGAGAGCAGGCTCGCTCACTGAGCACGTAAAGCCTACAGAACTGTAAAATTATTCTGAAATCCAAAACAAGTGTCTCCCTTGTTTCTGATTTTAACTAGTTTTTCTAAAGTCTGTGTAAAGACTGATTAGTGCTAGAAGGTTCATGCTAAGTGAAACTGAGTATTTTTGTTTGATTTCATAGCCCCTTTGGCCTCTTGGGCATGTTAGGATGCTGTGGTATGGTGATGTAATTCCTAGGCTCCTCTGTGGTTAGATCCCTTTGGGTTTGGATGGCAAGCTGGTGATGAGCAGCTTGTTCACTCACACCAGGAGTTATTAAACAAGCCGTTGTGCCTAGCACTGTGGGGTATGCTGTTGGTCAGCTTCAGTGGACATGGTGTTTGTCTCTGCGTGCCTGTTTCTTCATCCCTGAGCTCCATAAAGGTGGCAGCCCACCTGCGATGGCGTGTGGGCGTGTGTTCAGTGCTTGGCGTTTATTAACTGTCACAGCCATGAATTCAAATTCTGAAGTTTATTGTCACTCAATCACACAATTTAGAATATACCAGTATTTCCCCAGATGTAGTCTCCTAGCCACTAGATTCATGAGCCATCCCATTATAAGAGGATTCTTCAGCCAGGTACATCTGCGGGGGGGCGGGGAGGGGCTTCATCTTCTTTTCAGTATTCAAAGTGAACACAATGTCCATAGCATATAACGTCCCTCAGTCCTCAGAATTCACAAAAGACACTGCACAGTGACCCTCACACCTCATCTGAGGATGCTGACCACCATCATTGTTGTGAACCTTGGCTCCCTTTGATCACTGGTACTAGTACTGGGTCTGAGTTTCATGTTCACATGGGTATCAGGCCTGGCACTTACTTTTGGATAAGCCTGGGCCCTAAAGAATCTGAAGGGAACGATGCAGGCAAAACCTACTCTGTCCTCGCAGGCATAAGGGGACTCTGCAGCCTGCCTTCCTACTCCTTAAGAGAACTGCCATCCCTAGGGCCTCATTAATTGCCATCTTGGCCCCAAGAGACTCTGGCACTCTTCTAACCACCCTCACTGGCTATCCCCTCCGATTGTCACACGGCCTTCAGCTTGTCTCTGTTCCTGGCTCCGGGTTGGGAGATGGCAGCGGTTGGTAGCACCTCTGAGGGCTGTGAAGTGGGAGGAAGCTTCTGCAGGCTCTTGAGTACAGAGTTATCCGCAGGAGTCAGGAGGGAGCTGTGTGGAGAAAGAGCAGGAGTCAGTCAGGAGGGGAGCTGTGTGGAGAAAGTGCAGGAGTCAGTCAGGAGGGGAGCTGTGTGGAGAAAGTGCAGGAGTCAGNGCAGGAGTCAGTCAGGAGGGGAGCTGTGTGGAGAAAGTGCAGGAGTCAGTCAGGAGGGGAGCTGTGTGGAGAAAGTGCAGGAGTCAGGAGGGAGCTGTGTGGAGAAAGGGTTGGCTGAGTAGCTCCAGGGCCACACAACTGTGGAGGAGGCACGAGCTCTAGACCCGGGCTCTTCTCCCCCTTACAATGGTGCATTTCAGATTGGGAAGCTGCGCAGTGAGCTGGAGATGGTGAGCGGAAATGTGCGAGTGATGTCAGAGATGCTGACAGAGCTGGTGCCCACCCAGGTAGAGCCTGCAGACCTGGATCTACTACAGGTGAGCAAATAGCCTGCCTCCAGGTTCAGCTCCCACCAAAGTGACCC
This sequence comes from Mus pahari, assembly GCF_900095145.1. Taxonomy (NCBI): domain Eukaryota; kingdom Metazoa; phylum Chordata; class Mammalia; order Rodentia; family Muridae; genus Mus; species Mus pahari. The sequence continues at coordinate 89,460,127 of NC_034608.1, forward strand.
TGTGTGCAGCCACACACCTGTTTCTTCCCCGTCTGCATTGCAGTCTTTTGTTTTTGCTGGGAGCTCTGAGGTAATAGAAAACATTACAACCAGGAACCTTAGATTTGCATCAGACAGGAATTCACATCTTAATTCTGCTGCTTTATGACTTGAACAAAACAACCCCTCATTTTCTCCATCTATGTGGCTGCTCTGATATAAGCAGGACATGAGAGTTGAATGAGATAGTTCATGTGAAACATCTACTCCTCTACCCAGTACTGGTGAGCACAGATAGCACTGGGAAAAGCCAGAAGGGCTGATTCCCACCCGTCACAGTGTTGGTGGTAGCAAACAGGAGGGAAAAAGCAATATGGGCTTTGAGAGGAGTGACCATCCATCCAGTCTTGGGGAGCTGAGGCCAGTAGAAAATGGTAGATTTTGCTCCTGGGTGTCATATGATAGTCACCTGATCCTGTCTTCATATGGAGTGGGGCCCAGGACTGAGGGAGGTTTAAGTAGCCTTCCTATAGGGAATACTGAGGAAGGCAGTGAGAGTCAGGAACTGACAAAGCCAGAGTTTCCAGAATGTGTGGAAGGACAGAATGCTTTGTGGGCAGAATGTGTGGAAGGACAGAATGCTCTGTGTGCTGTCTGTATCACCCTCCCACCAACCCTCAGAGAGCACTTTTGAAGCCAGGTCTTTATGCCCCTGTGACTGCTCAGAGATCCTTATGTTTGGGGGTGGGGGAATAAAGTAGGAGTGTCTTAGCTTAGTGGACTCTTGAGTGTGAGAACTAGATGAAGAACGGAAGTTGACTAAGAGTTGTTATAGTGTTGTATGTCCCAAGCCAAGTCCATGCAGATATGAGTAGTCTGGGATACTCAGAAGGCTGGAGCCAGCTGGCAAGGTGACACAGAGTCAGTGCCCACATGATGAGTACTCTTTGTGTCAAGCTCAATGTAGGTGCTTGATATACATTCATTCATAGCCCTAAACAAACCCATTCTCTAGTTCAGAAAACTAAGGCAAAGAGAGGCTGTAACATGCCTATGGTTACTGTGGCTGGTAGGTAGCAAATCCAGGATTTGTGACTTGGAGCAACAACTTCAATCTAGGCTCCTCTTCTGTCCAGAGGGACCCATGAGGAAGCAGAAACTAATGTCAGTTATACTTCATCATAGGAGGAAGAGAAGCTGAGGTCAGGGATGTTGAAAGCCGCCCTGAGCAGATGAAGAAACCCCAGGGGGCCTGGGTGGGGTGGGTGGGGAACAAGGTCCATGGAAAGCCAGAGCTCGGTGCAGTGCTTCATCTTTGATGCTACAAGAGAAAGTGTGCTGGCATATCCATGTCTGGTGCTGGGGAAAAGGTGGCCAGTCTTCCTACAGTTGCCTGGAGACCAAAGAAGGTTTATTTTACTTACTTACTTATTAGTAAACGTCTCATGATGTAGCCAAACCTGGTCCTGCACACTCTCCATCCCCCGCCTCAGCCCCTGACTACATGGGTTACAGGTTCATAGCATTACACCCAACCTCTTAATCTTTTTCTTTTTTCTGAAAGAAGTTTAACTGTGATTAAAACACAATCAGTAACATGGTGCCTAAATACATGTAGGATCTAGAAACGGGAAACAAAAGATATTAGCAGGAAAAGTAGGTGAGTTGATATCAGTGTTGATGCCTTGGGTTTGACAAATGTCTGACTGGGCGAAGGCACATGAGAACCTCTGTGCCATTTTGCAGCTCTTCAATAAATCTGAAAAATTGTTCCAAAATAAGTTTTACCAAAAGAGAAAAAAGCCAGTCTATGAGAACAGTGAAGCAAAAACTTGTGTGAGGTAACAGAAGTTAAACGTGTTCACACCCGACCCCATCCTCAGGTCCGTCATCCTCCTCACCCTCCTCACCCTCCTATGTTTTCCCCTTAGGTGTGCATCTGTGACTATGGTGTGTGTGTGAGTGAGACATGTCAATACAACAGTTTGCACAGAGAAGTAAGAGAACAACCTTAGGGAGCTAGCTCTCTCCTTCAACTCTGTTTGAGGCAGTGTCTCTCCTGTTTGTGCTACTTAACACATGGGCCAGACTAGCTGGTCCAGGAGGCTGAGGTTTTTCTAAGTAAGCAAACATGATGGCTAAAACTTGACTCTACAGTCTGCACACAGTCCCGTTAAAGCAGCACAATCACTATCATGACTCAGTCCAGTACTTTAAATGTTAGTGTGAAGCCAAAGGCTTCCAGCTACTCCAGAAGCTGTGGGTCACCTGAGGCCAAGCCTAGGCGACATAGTGAGAGCCCATCTCACAATTCAAGACTGTAACCATACTGCAGCACCTGAGCAGTTATCTTGAAAACAGGCTGTGGTGCCATGAAGACCCCTCCTCCAGGACTGACTACTTACTGTTCATGAGGAGCAGCCTTGTCCTGCATGTGGCCTCAATGTCTTACTCCTCCCTGTAGGAACTCAACCGCACTTGCCGTGCCATGCAGCAGCGGATCCTGGAGCTCATCCCACGCATCTCCAATGAGCAGCTGACCGAGGAACTGCTCATGATCAATGACAACCTCAACAATGTGTTCCTACGCCATGAACGGTAGTCCTACTACATCTTCACTTGGGCCATGGCCTTGGCTGCTCAGTCATTTTCCCTGTGCCTTTTTCAGACATCAGCAAGCTACCAGAGCCCCCAGCTCTCTGCCCATCACTGAGCTGCTTGGGTTGTGGGTAGTCATAAAAGCAGGAAGCAAAGTGCACTGCTTCTAGAAATGGGTTATTATCTAGCCACCTCCCACTCCTTGTGTCTATTTTGTGTTTCCCACTTGCTGTGTGGTTTGCAATCAGTTGAGAGAGTCTGGGCCCCTGAGGGCAACAGCTGGCCAGTTTTTCCTGTTCACTAGCCTAAGAGGATGCAGGTCTTCCTCCTTGCCATCTTGAGGTGCACTGTGTGGGATTCCCCTAGTACTCTAGCATCAGGCCCCTAATTTGCCAGTTTGTCGCAGTGCCAGCCAACTGCTACTCAGTGCCTCAACTCAGTCATCACCTCAGCTAGCAGGCAGGTGCCCAGAGACATTAGAACAGAAAATGAATTCAAAAGTGATTGTACTTTTTGCCAGGCCAGAACTCCAACAGGCTGTCACTAAGGTCTTCTCCACCTACCTCCCTAGTCCCTAGCCCCTAAGTAGTAGGGGTTAGAGACAAGTGGCCATCTTTGAGAGCCAACCATACATTTTCAAATGTAGAGTAGGTAACTAGACAGTTGACAAAGCAGTGCTCAACTCTGCTTGCTGAGTGTCCCTTTCTTTCGTGTTCTGTGACCTTGTTTCTTGCTGACCATTGCAAAGTGGTCCTATGAGTGATCATATGCCTCCCAGCCCTGTGCAAGCGAAATAGGGGCTCTGCTAGTGATAGCATGGGAATAGCAAGCATGTGCTGCATCTGTGAGGGTAGACCAGTTATCTCCTCATCCTGGTAATGATCTGGGATCCTCTGGGAACTGTGTCCATCTGTTCTTTTGACTGGGGTATTTTCTGTCTTGTAGGTTTGAACGCTTCCGAACAGGCCAGACTGCTAAGGTAAGAGGCAACTCTCCTGGGACTGTGTCATGCGTTATTGATAGAAGTGAGAGGGAAGTTCTCGCCCCCTCCCTGATGCCTTCCTTGTATAGGATACTGGTGCTTCTTTTTAGGCTCATAGCGAAGTCTCACACTTCTTACACCACTATCCCTTTAAGGGAAATAAGGCTCTGCCACCACCAGTTTGTACCTTAGGGCCTTCCCAGCCTCCCAGGGGTATAGCTGAGCTGGAGCCCAGGTGGAGGAGGAGAAACTCCCCAGCTCCCATTCAGACATGTTGGAGCCTGGAGGCAGATCTCTGCCTCCTGAAGGGTTCATCCAGGCGTCTCCTCTCACCTCAGGCCTCCAGTGAAGCTGAGCTAGCTACTGATCTGATTGACATGGGTCCTGACCCCGCAGCCACAAGCAACCTCTCATCCCAACTGGCAGGAATGAGTAAGTATGATGGGGACTCCAGCCAAGGGTATGTTACAATGTGTGGGTAGCTTCAAAGTTCCTGTGCTCGCCAACAGCAGAACATTGGTCCACATCTTACTTTGCTGGGATCCCAAGCCAAATCTTGCCACAGGATTGGGCAAAACTTGTGAGAATGCCTTGGGAGTACCAATGTCCCTGAGCCCCTTGGATAATATAAATCCCACTGCACTCTGACCATCCCTCTGCCCTGACTCCCCACCCCTTCCTTCCATCCCACCTGAACAATCTGGGGACCATCAGACAGTCTACTGCTCAGCCTCAGTAATCAGTTCCTACTTGAAGAAGGAAAGAAGGAATGGGCCCTCTTCAAGGTTGGAAGAATGGAGCAAGAAACTGCCAGAAAGCAGCTTCTATCAGGGCGAGGCCAGAAGGCACTCCGTTTTCGTGACACTGCAGGGTAGAACTCAGGACCTTGGCCATGCTAGGCAATATTTTAGCCTCTGAGCTAAACTCCAGCTTGGTTTCCTTTCGCGCTTTGTTCTGAAAAAATTAGATAATTTAGGTTTTATTTGATTTTGCTGTCTTTTGATACAGGTTCTTGCTAAGTGCATAGTAGCCTGTCTAGGTAGGCTTCAAACTTTCTCCATCCTCCTGCCTCAGTCTCCCAAAACCTGAGATTACAGGTGGGTATACCTGGCTGTACTCTTGATAAATATTAGCAGTCATTATCTTTTTTGTTGTTCTTGGGCTGCTACGGCTGCTGCTGTTGTTGTTTATTTTTGGTGTTTTGTTTTGTGCTGTGGATTAAGCCTCAAGCATGCTAACTAAGCAAGTGCTTTACCACTGAACTATATTCCAGCCCTTTAATTTTCAGGTAGGACCTCACAAATTTCCCCCAAACTGTCCTTGAATGTGCTTAGTAACCTAGGCTAGCCTCAGTCTCTCCTGGAGCTGGAACTGCAGGCTGGCACCTCAAGGTCTGCTCACGATTGGGTTTAATACTATTGACTGCCTGCTCCATGCCAAACCCCAGAAATGCATTCTGCTCCCACCTTATTTGTGAGCAGTCGGATCTGAGCACTGTTCTGCTGCTCAGCCTCTTCCATTAACTCAGTGGTTCTCAACCTTCCTAATGCTTTAATACAGTTCCTCATGCTGTGGTGACCCCCAACCATAAAATTATTTTCATTGATAATTCATAACTGTAATTGTGCTACTGTTATGAATTGTAATGTAAATGTCTGATACGTAGCCCTGTGAAAGGGTCATTCGACCCACGGGTTGAGAACTACTGCTCTAGCAGGTGTTACAGGCAGTGACTTCCTGGTTTCTAACCCTCATCACTGCGGGAGGAGGTGGCTGTGGTACCGCCTTAGACATGAGCACACTCAGCAGAAATGAAGTGCTTCCTACTGCTCTCAGGCAGGGTCAGCTTCCCATCCAAATCCCCCTCCTAACCCCTAGTGCTCTTCAAGCAAGCAGCCCTCGTCCCAGATGGGGCATGGGAACAGCAAGTGGAGCAGCAGGCCTCTTGCCTGGCCTTTCTGTCTCTGCAGACCTTGGCTCTAGAAGTGTGAGAGCTGGCCTGCAGTCTCTGGAGACCTCAGGTCACCTGGAAGATGACTTTGACATGTTTGCTCTGACTCGGGGCAGCTCACTGGCTGACCAGCGGAAAGGGTGAGTTACCTGTTCCATCCTGCTCTCCTGCAGGGGAGGGCTCTCTGTTGGCAAGAGCATCTCTTAGGATCCCTGAATCTGGAATGGAAATGGGCCGGACAGGAGAAAAGACACACAGTCCCTAAGTTCAGTCCAGCATGGCCTTGATAACACTGTAGTTCGACAGGAAGGGATACCAACATCTGACCAGAACCAGAAGCAAGCCTCTGAGGGCTGGAAGGTGGGGAGCCTCTGACCACCACTTCTACGTAACATTTTGTCTGGCTGGCCCACCATCTTACATAATGTGCAGCCAGTACCAAGCCCCCAGGGGCAAGGAAGGCTCCTAAGAAAGCCTTAGTGACTTCTAGGTTTTGACTGTTGTCTCATAGCTGTCCTTCATCCCCAGAGGAGACTCTGGCTGCACTGGGGTATGCCCTTCCCTGTGAGCTGTTTTCAGAGATGTTGTCATCAGTCAGACCCTATAATGGAGCAGGTCTCCAAAGGCACTCCCTGCTCTGGCAGATCTTATACTAGCTCCACATCTGCTCGACAAGGAAATAGCTTAGCTAATATTTTTCATCCCTTTGCTTATAACCCTATTGGCTCAGATATGGGAAGCTATATGTTCTTATGGCCAAGGAAAGTTCTAGATTTAAAAAGCCTCCTAGCTGTTTCCACTTAGCATCTTAGTGCCTATTCTTTCTTTGACAACTTGGTTATTGGACAGTAGAAACTGGCCAGAGAGGATTTAGGCCAGACTGGGGTTTAGGAAGCATTTCAGGTTCTAGGAGCAGGAAATGCGAAGGCTTGGAGGCAGGGTAGATGGGCTGAGCTCTAGCCCTTCACAGGCACATGTCTACGTAGGGAGCGGATGCTGAGAAGGTCACACAGCAGCTCTTCCCTTTGGCTGGCGTAGCTTCCCTGAGCCCCCTTAGGCCTTTGGTCTTCCTCACACTACAGATTCAGGTACAATCTGACCCAGTCTGCAGCCAACTGGTTCCACACAAAGCTGTAAACCAGGTTTGTCTTTTCCCTCAGCACTCTGTACTCCCCAGCCCAGAGGCCTCCGGCCTAGCAGCTTACAGTAGCCACGGTGTTAAGGATGCTGCTGAGGCTGCTGTGCAGATGAAAGCTAATGAGTCTAGTGGGACCCACACTCAGGAGGGTGCAGTGTCCACATAGGCACCAGTGTACAAAACAACTGGGCACACTGGAGAGTCCCTAGTGTTTAACAGGTCTGACAGCATGGCTGGGGTGTACTGCTTCACCAACATACCTCCACAGGGAAGTCACATATGCAGCCTCCCCTTCAGGCACACACATGTAGTGGTTTTTTTTTTTTTTTTTTTTTTTTTTTTGGTTTTTGGTTTTTCGAGACAGGGTTTCTCTGTGGCTGTCCTGGAACTCACTCTGTAGACTATGCTGGCCTTGAACTCAGAAATTCACCTGCCTCTGCCTCCCAAGTGCTGGGATTAAAGGTGTGCGCCACCACGCCCGGCACACGTAGTGGCTATTGTGTGGAGGAGCAGGTAGCTCTTCAGAAGGCTCAAGGCCAGACTGGAATTTAGGAAGCATTTCAGGTTCTAGGAGCAGGAAATGCGAAGGCTTGGAGGCAGGGTAGATGGGCTGAGCTCTAGCCCTTCACAGGCACATGTCTGTGTGAGGGAGCAGATGCTGAGAAGGTCACACAGCAGCTCTTCCCCTTGGCTGGCGTAGCTTCCCTGAGCCCCCTTAGGCCTTTGGTCTTCCTGTACCATTCACTGTGCATTGGTCCCCACCTTACAGAATGTACCCCCACAGATCCCACTCCTGTGGGCCCTAGCCCTGAGGTCCTTGTTCCTTTGTTCCTGTGCCTGCCTAACCCACCTTCATGCTGTAATAGACCCTCTCATGCTGGTCACCTGGAAGACATTTTATGCCCAGAGTGTTTCCTTGCCCTCCCAACCTCCCCATTCTATGCCAGCCTGCAGCTGGCTCTGCCAGGCCTCACAAGAAAGCCAGCTTCTGGTCAACACCCCTGTTTTCATTTCAGCTGCTACCAAATCCAATACCACAGCCTCTCCCACCAGGCCCTTGTACTTGGAGTACAAAGGAAGACAGTAGAGGCCTGGGCATCCTCCCATCCTCTTTACTATCCTTAGGAGCCAATTATCCTTCCTCAGTGATGTCTACAGAGCAGCCTCTTCAGAAGCACTTAGACAAGTACTGTCCCAAGTGCCCTGAGACTCAGCAACCAATAGGGACAACCTGGGTAGAGACTCCCTTCTTCCTGCCCAGTCATGGGATGGCCAACCCCTAGCCCAGGGTCTGTAGCCCATAAAGGTCAAGTTAGGCTTCCCAGGGGAACATACTGGGACTTTCAAATAGCTTGGTTTCCACTGTAAGACTGAGCACAGGGACGTGGTGGTCAGGAGTCATTAGGAAAATGGACACAGTCTCTGGCTTGGGTGCCTTCTTGCTGGTTGTCCTGGCTCAAACTTAGAGATGCTGAGCCCCATAGTGCTGATATCAACAGCCTGCTCTTCATGTGATCAGGAGCTGTGTGGCCAAGAGAAACTAACCAGCCAGTTCTGTTTGTGACAGCTGGGCCTCCCGGGAAGGGAGTGACAGCATCCTCCCTGGAATGGCTGCCTGGGAGTTGGGACTTTTATTCAAAGAGCCTCCACAGTCCCCCAGAAAGAGGACATCAGCGCTGCACAAGCTCACTGTGATACAGCCTCTACTCCTGAAGTCTTTGGCCTTAGCAGAGCAACGGGGCCCCAGGAAAGGAACTCCTCTCTACTCCTGACAGTGCCTATTTCCCCCTTGGGATAGAAACCCGGTGGCTGCCTTCATCACCTCCAGGCTCAGCTGGCCAGGTCAGATGAGGGCCAGCCTCCCTCCCACTTCAGGATGACCTCTCTCTCCCCTAAGGGTATTCTCAGTCACACCACATCTTCCTTCCCTCTCCTCCTCTGCCAGCAGCCAGCAGCCTTCCTAGCCCTGGCCTTCAGTTGCCTGGCTGGCTGGCCCCACTTTGGGCTATTTAAAAGAGCTATGACCAGTTCATCAAAGAGCCAGGGAGTATCTTCCAGTAGCAAGCCAAGGTCAGATAAGCCCTCAGCAGCTTGCACACTCATTTTGGCAGTAGAAGAAACTCCCCTATTCAAATAGATCCTTACACAGAACCACAGTTGATAAAATTCAAATGGGAACTGCTCAAAAAGGAACCTATAAAAACTATCCATGAGCACGGGAGTCACAATCCATCTCCTTATCCTTCAACTTGGTCCGTTGTGGTCACAGCCATGTATGAGCTTGTTCCTGGGCTTTGGTCACATGTTGTCTCTAGATTCTCATGCTCCGTTGATGTATGCCACTATCTGAACATAATTTTCAGTAGCAAAAATGGAGCCTCCTCTTCCTGTCCCACGCTTGGAGAGGAGGAGCCTCAGACCAGGACCTTCTGTGACCTGAGTCATTCCTGCCCAGGCCAACCCAAGTCAGGGTCACCTGATACCCTCAGTCCTTATGCTGCCTTTCAGGCCAGGTGTGGTCAAGCAGCATCTAATGCCATACTGCTCTGTATTTCAGGGTCAAATATGAAGCTCCCCAAACCACAGATGGCCTGGCTGGGGCCCTAGATGCCCGGCAGCAGAGCACTGGAGCGGTAAGCGAAGAGGATCTGTTCTACCCAGAGCCTCCCAAAAAGGAGGGACTTACAGCATGGCTTGGTACAGCTCTTTTCCATTTGGCTCTCAGTTGGCCCTTTGTGGCTAGTGTCGAGAGCCAGTCGAGAGCCAAGAAGACACTCAGCCAACAGTGACCCAGTCCTGCTTCGGGGACCATATCCAGTGTGGACCTGGGTTCACATTCCACTTCATCACCTGCCAGCTATGGCACTTGTATCATCTTTACCTAGAACTCCTGAGAGCAGTGGACATGCACAGCAGCCTGGGAGAGGGCAGCACTCTGTCATTGTCCCCATCCCTCCTTTCACTAACAGGAGCATGAGCAGAGGGGAGCAGAACAACAGTCAGCATTCCCGCACGCACACACTGTGTGTTAAGTGGCAGCCACATGCCCAGAACTGAGCCCTCTGTGGCTATCCTCCACAGTGGCAAGATGCCAAGCATAATCCATAGTGAGCCAAGCCACTGTGAGTGAAACGGCACACACCTCTCAGAAGCTACAGGAGGGCAAGCAGTGCACAGAGGAGGAGGAGGAGGAGTGCGGTAGATGGAGTCTGAGGCCATGTGGTGAGAGTGGTGCCTGAGAGGTAGGGAGAGGTCTACGAGGTGGCTAGGACCATGGACACTGTCGTAGGTGAGGTAGAAGCCATATGAAAGCCTTGAGCACAGAGGTCCTGCTCACACAGGGCAGGATCTGGTGACCCCCAGGGACTCTCCATGTGTGCTCCTGTACCTCCTAGCTCTTTGCTTGGAGTCCCTTTCAGAGCAGCACAGGTACAGAACACTTTTGGGCAGGTAGGCTTCATAGAGTCCACGGGCCTCTGTTGGGTGCTTCGGAGCACACCTGCTCTGGACCTCTCTTCTTCTGCATGCTTTTTGAGGCATCACTTCTTGAGCCTATTTCTGTGTTTGGCTCTGTGCTAAGCCCTCATGTTCCTCTTGTGGGACTCACACATGGTTCACTCCTGCTGCCACACAGAGTTAGAGGTATCTTCCCAGGACTAACAGCAATGGAGAGGGTGAGCAGTGTTGAGTTTCCAGGTCCCACAGTACCATTCAGTAGCTCACAGTGGACAACACATGCACAATTGCCCCTGCTGACAAGCATGACTGTGCCTTCACTCCCCCCACCCTTTATTTGGGCAGCCACCTGTTGGATATGATTTCTGAAGACCAAGCCAGCACCCACTCCCAAAGGCTTGAGTCTGTCTAGAGGCAAAGGCACATAACCCACTGACTATGTGATGGTATTGCAAAAGCAAAATCCAGACTGGAGCTAGTGAACAGTGACTTGTCCAAGGCTCAGCAGAACTCACAGCCTGTGTGATGGACATCATTACCCCAGGTTCTCTTCCTTCACTCCTTGGTGCTGCAGTAGGGCTAAGCCTACACTGGTTATGAGCATAGACATGGTCTGACATTAACCTCAGGGAACTCCTGGCATCTTACATAATGTTCTTGTAGTTTTTTCTTCCTCACCTGGCAACATGACTATCATCCAGAGTAGACAGAGGGGTCAGTGCATAATGGGTAGGAGCCCCTCCACCACCCTCCTGTGCTGGGACCTAGGAAACTTCCTTTGTGCTGTTGTTAACTATAAAACCGGTGAACAAAGCAGCCTTTCTAAGACCTGAGTGCCCCTTAGAAGCCCTCGGTGGTCGCCCGGCCTGCTGACACGGGCCTCAGCTTAGAGTGTGGGGGCTACCCTTTGGGGGGGGGGTCCCATAGGAATGTGGAGGAGTGTTTTGTCTTGTTTACTTTGCTCTCCACATTGCCCCAACCTGGCAGCTTCTGGGCATACTCCTCAGCCATACCACAGCCACACCCCTCCAGCCCTGGCCTTCCACCTGCCTGGCTGGCTGACCTCCCTTTGCAGACATTTAAAAGAGCTGGTCAGTCAGTCAGGAAGGTAGGGAGTGTCATCGTGATTCTCCCATAGTGAGACACCCTGGGTAGCTTAGGTGATAAGCTTGGACACTGGTTTGATCAGAGACTCTAGCTCGCTCTCTATTTGAAAGCTGTCAAACAGAAGCTTAAGTTTCCAGCCTTCCTCTATACAGGCTCTCTGCTGGCCTTACCACCTCCTGACAGTGCTATGGATGACAGCCATGTTGCCAGGTAAAGAAGACAAGAGCATTATGGAAGATGCCAGGAGTCAGTCCCCTGAGCACCATAGTAGACCACGTCTATGCACATGCCGGATTGACACTGTTGAAACTGTTACAGAGGAAACCAACTCCTGCTCCTTTTAGAAACCAGCATGTGAGAGCCCATGTGTCTGAGCTCAGAGTCAAATACTCCCTCTAGAAAGCTGCCCCTGTGACCACCAGCCTGGACTCTCTGGAACACTTGGAGCCTCCCTCCTCTTAAATTCCTATTTCTGCCATTAACTGAGTTTCCCTGTTTGCTCTGAGCTCCTGTCCTGGACCATGGCTTAAAACCCTTCTCCAGTTGGAGCACCTCCCCACAGTTCCCGTTGTTGGGACCAGACATACATTTTCTCCATGTGGGGAATGCTCCTATTTACCCCTTGCGCTGCTCCAGCTGCTAGGCAGAATGGTCCCAGGCAGTGGTAACCCCAGGATCTGCACCCCAGTAAGACACAGAAGAAACTCAGATCAGGGTGGATGAGTGACTGAGGAAGCGCTCAGCTTCCTTCCTGTGACTCACCCACTGCCTCCCTGCCGCCTTCCTTCCAGATCCCAGCCACACAGGCCCGCATCATGGAGGACATTGAGCAGTGGCTGTCCACTGATGTGGTAAGTTGGGGCTCATGCCTCCCCTGCCAAGCAGGGATCCATTTGTCTTATAGAAGGGTCTTGTAAGTGACTGGAGGAGAGGCAAGTATTACTGTCTTCATCTTGTCACCCACCACCGTCCTCTCCCACCAACAGCCTTCCTGTTCCAGGTCACACTCTGTGCTTATCAGTCAGTACTCATTGGTTATGGATGGGGGCAGGGGTTACTAAACTCCCCACAGTAGGCCCTCAGAGGGAGGTATCATCATTGTCCCATTCCCATCAAAAAGGCTGGTAACTGCAAGGGGCCCAGCTCACAGCTACCACTTTCTAAAGGGGCATTACCAGAAGACAGAAATCCTGAACTGAACCTCCAGCCACAAGCCCTGCTTCTTCCAAAGAATAGCAGTAGCAGGAGTCAGAATCAGTTCTGATATCAGGGCCTCTCCCATAGCTTCTGCCACCACTTCTGTGGACACTAAAAGCCCAGGAGAGCTTGGGCACTTAATTTCCAAAGGCCCTTCTGAGGCAGAGGTCTCATTCCACCTCTACGCCACACACATCCAGTTGGGTAGTGGGGTCATAACTTTACCTCCAGCCAGACTTGAGCACAGCTTTAACCCAAGTAGCCCCTGTGTGGGGGTGTCAGCCTTCCTGCCTTTCCTCTGTGAACCCTGGAGTTTGTGCTGCTGGGCATCATTCCTGGCTTGGCATGCATTCTATGCTTAGTGTCCCACATCCATGAGCTTAGCCTTGGCTGCACTATTTCTCCTCCTTTCCTTCCATCCATCCATCCGTTCGTCTGTCCATCCATCTTTCCTTCCTTCCTTCTTCCCTCCCTCCCTCCCTCCCTCCGTTCCTTCCTCCCTTCCTTTCTTTGCCTTTTTGAGACAGGTGCTATCTAGTTCTAGCTGTCTAACTTGCTTTGTAGACCAGGCTGGCCTTGAACTCACAGAGATTCTCCTGCCTCTGCCTCACAAGTGCTAGGATTAAAGCTATGTGCCACCATGCCTAGCCATCCTCGCTGTTTCTTGACATTTAACTTTTTAAAAAAAGATTTAACTTTTTACAAGATAAAAGACATCCACTTCCTTGGAACTAGAGTTAAAATTCATTATGAACTGCCATATGGGAACAGAACCCAGGTTCTCTGCAACAGCAAACTGAGCCCTTTACCACTGAGCAAGATCGCCAGTCCTAATTTTATGTTTTTTTGTCTATGAGTGAGCATGCGCCTGTATGGGCCCAAGAGCCATACCCACAGAGGCCAAAAGAGGGCATTGGTCCCCTGCTCCTGGTATATAGGCTGTTAGGAGCTACCTGATATGTGTGCTAGAAACTGAACTTGAGTTCTCTGTGAGAATTAGTATGAGCTCTTAACTGCTAAGCCATTTCTTCAGGCCCAGTCTCCCTGTTTCAAAGGAGAAAAAAAAAAAAATCATGGCTGAGAAACTGGAACACCTGGGTCCTGAAGCATAGGAGGGTGTAACCCAAGACCTGGGTCCTGACACCGGGGTCAGCTTAGGCACAACGGCAACACTGGTCCTGACCCCAAGGCTGTCCCACTGGGTGTCCAGTTCTGCATGCTCCTAGCAATGATAACCTCTATTTCCCTCCTGCATTCTCAGGGGAACAGTGCTGAGGAGCCCTCTGGTGTCACTAGTGAAGGTAACTGTCCACCCCATCTGCTTACTCCTCCCCTGAAAGTAAGAGTCCTGCCCCTCCCTCCCTCCCACCCCCTCCCC